>NC_092280.1:25109930-25149930 GCF_036320965.1 Panulirus ornatus | reverse complement strand
CCCCATCACCTCTGCACACCAGGACCCAGCTCTCTGACGTCCTCCTCTCTCCCCCTTCCCATCACTCACTTGCTTTCAGGGCTTCCCATCACATGTGCCCCCGTAACTCGTGTGGACTTGGCCAGCACATGTGGATCGTCTTTTTGGGTGGTGAGTAATCGCCATTATATTCATCAGTTATTAATCATCACCCATCACGTCCTTATGATGAGAACACCTGGCCAGCGTGCACATGGGTCCAGTACACATGGCTAGGGTGTGTGTATAAGTATAGTACACCTGGCCAGGGTGTATATAGGTACACTTCACCTGGTCAGGGTGTAGACGAGTACAGCTCAGTTGGCCAGGGTTTACGCGGGTACACTTCGTATACCTACCTGGGATACACTTGGTCAGGATGTACGCTGTAGACGAGAGGTGAGTGAGGATTACCCATCCTGGGATCAGCATAGGGGATGAGTGAGACCGCACTCAGCGCGGGTCGGCTGTGGGCGGTGGATGGAGGAAGCCATCGCCAGCAACCCCTGGTGCCAGTCCTCGTACCACCCATGCCATGACCAGACCCCGTCTGAACCACACAAGTGACCGGTTCATGAGAGCTCATGACCGTTTGGTCTTAACCACGCCGCCGGGTCAGCTGGGTCAGGTCATTTCCCAGGGACGAGTGGTTTGCATTTGTTACGGGTCAGGCTAATGAAGGGAGGAGGGTGGGATGTGTGTGTGTGTGTGTGTGTGTGTGGGTGGGGGGGGTGTTAGCAGCAAGAGACGTGCCCTTCCTCCTCCTCCTGCTGCCCTCATACTGACGATCTCCGCAGCTCCCTTACACCTGACGTGAGCCAGAATAACACACACACACACACACACACACACACACACACACCACCTCTCCGCGGCGCACTCCCTCACCCTGCACGAACTTATCCCAGTCTGGCGCCCTTGCCAATAGCCTCCCTCACGCAGGGAGGTCCACACGGGCACCCTAGTCTTAACACACTAATGTTAATCAATAGTACAGCCTTGGTGCAGGCCGTGACGTCACCGCCAGCCATGGACAACTGCCGCACTTGGAGCATGAGCTGACGACACACCGTTGTAGCATGTGAGTGATGTAACGCTGTATCGGTTTCTGTGATGATGATGATGATGGGGATGATGATGATGATGATGAAGATTTGCCCCTCATGATGACCGCCCTCAACTGCAGGTGGAGAGGTGGGGGTGAGGAGAGGGTGCTGGCCCGTCTCCCTGGGGCGGGGGTGTGGCTAGTGATGGCTTGAGTGTGGTGGTGGTGGTGGTGGTAATAGTTGGCTGCGTGGATTGGGTGGTTAATGAGTGTGGTATAGGGGTGGGGTGTGTGGGGTGTGTGGCTAGTGGTGTGGTGTTGGAGAGATGGGTGACGTCGAGAGCGCGGATGAGAAAACGTAACTCGTACATTCCTGGGGAACGTAGTTTCAACTGGATGCATGTCTCGTGGAGTGGTGGCTAAGGTTATGTTTAGGAGGTCGAGTGTGGTGGTGTGGTGGTGGTGGTGGTGTGGAAGGTATGACAGACGAAAGTATTGGGCTGAGAGTGGATTGGGGGTCAACCCACAGTCACTCATGTCATGGGGTTTTGTTTTACGCGTCATGGGCACGGTTACGCCTGTCATGGGTACGATTGCGCTTTCATGGGATAGCCACACGTGCCATGGGTACGATCATAGTGTCTTGGTGGTGGTGGTGGTGGTCACGCGTGTCATGGGGAACGGATTCTCCCTCCCTCCCATCACGAGCGCGTCTCATTTGTTGTTCTGTGTGTGTGTGTGTGTGTGTGTGTGTGTGTGTGTGTGTGTGTGTGTGTGTGTGAAGGTGGCAGCAGAATTTTGATAAAGACCACAACACGGGATGCACCGCATGTGTGTGTGTGTGTGTCTCTGTCTCTCAGCACGGCTATGTCTGTCACGTCTCTTAGGTTTACGTGTCAAGGTGAGGTATGTGTGTGTGTGTGTGTGTGTGTGTGTGTGTGTGTGTGTGTGTGTCCCAGTTGGCTACGTGCAAGAGTAACCCCCTCCCCTCTCCCTCCCTAGCCCCAGTAGGGCGAGGCCCACCCCCTCCTCCTCCTCCTCCTCCTCCTCCCACCATCTTAGAAGTCTCAACACCCCTCCCCCTCGCCTTCTCTCTCTCTCTCTCTCTCTCTCTCTCTCTCTCTCTCTCTCTCTCTCTCTCTCTCTCTCTCTCTCTCTCTCTCTCTCTCGTTTTCTAAATGTACATCGTATAAGTGATGATAATGATAGAAAATGTGATTAGTATCCAAGTAAACCACCCTCTCTCTCTCTCTCTCTCTCTCTCTCTCTCTCTCTCTCTCTTGAGCCACGACGGTACGACCCTTGAACACGACGGTACGACCGCAGAGCTCGACGGTACGACCTTTGAACACGACGGTGCGACCTGCGAGGAAGGATCTTCGAGTATGATTAGCCAGGCATTTAAATGACCCCTCAGAGACCAAGGTCAGAGGTCACGCCAGTTATGCCTGCAGGTCGTGGCGTCGTGCTCGAGCCGGTCCGTCGTGTTTGAGGGTCGTTACTGTCGTGGTCGAGGGTCGGTCTCCTCGCGTTCAAGGGGTACATGACAAGGGTGTGATTATCTGTGTCAAGGCTGCAGTCAGGTGTTTAGTGAAGTGTGTCATGTACTGAGATTAGTGTCATGACTGTGTCATTTGTGTCAAGGGTACAGATGGGTCACATTAGTGTCATGACTGTGTCATTTGTGTCAAGGCTACAGGTAGGTCATTAGTGTGTCATTTGTGTCAAGGCTACAGGTAGGTCACATTAGTGTCATGACTGTGTCATTTGTGTCAAGGGTACAGATGGGTCACATTAGTGTCATGACTGTGTCATTTGTGTCAAGGCTACAGTTAGGTCACATTAGTGTCATGATTGTCATTTGTGTCAAGGGTACAGATAGGTCACATTAGTGTCATGACTGTGTCATTTGTGTCAAGGGTACAGATAGGTCACATTAGTGTCATGATTGTCATTTGTGTCAAGGGTACAGTTAGGTCACATTAGTGTCATGACTGTGTCATTTGTGTCAAGGCTACAGATGGGTCACATTAGTGTCATGACTGTGTCATTTGTGTCAAGGCCACAGATAGGTCACATTAGTGTCATGACTGTGTCATTTGTGTCAAGGCTACAGATAGGTCACATTAGTGTCATGACTGTGTCATTTGGGTCAAGGCTACAGATAGGTCACATTAGTGTCATGACTGTGTCATTTGTGTCAAGGCTACAGATAGGTCACATTAGTGTCATGACTGTGTCATTTGTGTCAAGGCTACAGATGGGTCACATTAGTGTCATGACTGTGTCATTTGGGTCAAGGCTACAGATAGGTCACATTAGTGTCATGACTGTGTCATTTGTGTCAAGGCTACAGATAGGTCACATTAGTGTCATGACTGTGTCATTTGGGTCAAGGCCACAGATAGATCATTCGTATCATGTCATGACAACGAGCAGGACGCTGCTGTCATGAGAATGTCATGTCACGTGAACGGCCAGTATATTCGTGTCATGGCTGTCATCCGTGACAGGTTTACGACTGAATTAAACCATTAACTTCATGGCGGCGACAAGCACCACGGGCCAAATTGAAGTTGTCTTTGTGCGAAAGACGAACATTAGAAAGAAAAAACGACTGGAAACTCAGGTTTCGTGTTTTCGTAAGATTGAAGGTTTACGCGCCGTTTAATGAGATGATGATAAGAACGGACGATCAAAATATCTTGTTTAACTCAGGCGGTGAAGACTCTCTCTCTCTCTCTCTCTCTCTCTCTCTCTCTCTCTCTCTCTCTCTCTCTCTCTCTCTCTCTCTCTCTCTCTCTCTCTCTCTCTCTATGAATGAGTCCACATATATATATGTATATGTGGGAGAAAGAATACTTCCCACGTATTCCCTGCGTGTCGTAGAAGGCGACTAAAAGGGGAGGGAGCGGGGGGCTGGAAATCCTTCCCTCTCAGTTTTTTCTTTTTTTTAATTTTCCAAAAGATGGGAACAGAGAAGGGGCCCAGGTGAGGATATTCCCTCAAGGGCCCAGTCCTCTGTTCTCAACGCTACCTCGCTAATGCGGGAAATGGCGAATAGTATGAAAGAAAAAAAAAAAAAAATATATATATATATATATATATATATATATATATATATATATATATATATATATATATATATATGTTTGTGTGTGTGTGTGTGTGTGTGTAGCCGAGTTAGTTAATTGGTGAAATACAAGATAATGATAAATACGGGGGTCTCAAGAAGTGACGAAGGAGGGGGGGGGAGAGAGAAAGAGGGAAGGGAGGGTGTTTATTAGCGTAGAGAGAGAGAGAGAGAGAGAGAGAGAGAGAGAGAGAGGTGGGTGGAGGGTGATGTGTGACGGCGGTTCGCACCGTCCGTTCCCTCTCCCACCTTCCCAACGGTCAGTGAGTCGCTGGCCCGGCCCGCGCGCAGGGTATGTGAGCTCCCCTTTCCTAAGGCTTCTCAAACGTCTCAAGGGTCATCGTGGTGCTACCACCGTCGTGCTCAAGGGCCGTACAGCCCTGCCCGGCCAGGCTGGCCCTTCCCCCTGTGCACGTTCGTGCTCAGTTAGTCGTGCTCAAGACACGTATCGCCTTGCTAAAAAAAAAAGTTGGAGGGGGTGTTGAGGGGTGGGTTAAATTGACATCTCGTCCAGCCGATGTGCCACAGAATCAGTTGGCCATAGTCTTTTTATACCCTCCATGGCACTGCTGCTGTGTGCATGGTCGCCACAGAAGCATAGCAAGTCAGTTCTGTCGGGTTAATATGTAAGGAGAATCATTACGTGGTATAGCCACATTGCTTCGACTGGGTTGGTGGTGTTAAACAATACAATTATCCACTCTCATTATTCCTGACATTTTTCGTAATGCTGTGTGCAGGCTGGAGGGTGGAAATAACTGAACTACATCGTATCTTAGGAGGCTTAACGGAGAAAAAGGTTGCGTAGGATCAGTTTTCTGTTTTATCATATGGTCACGGAAGTCGCGTGTCCTGGAAAACGTCGGGGTGGTGCTCGCTCGCGTCTTGTTTACACAGGGGTCGCGGGGGCCCCACACCTAGCCATGCCCGCCCCACCTCCGTCTCTCTCCTTCCCGTGCGATATCTCTCTCCGTGTGATTACGTCCTTGACGTAATCGCGAGCTACTCCAGATCCTGGAATTATTAATTTTCTAAATACGGCGAAGTCCGTCCGTATCCACGAACTGGGAAAGATGATTGTCTGCATAGCACGCGCAAGGAGTGTGTGTGTGTGTGTGTGTGTGTGTGTGTGTGTGTGTGTGTAGGCTGTTGCGGGACGACATTCCTGGGTATGTGTGTATATATATAGTGTGCTTCCTCTCCCCTCCCCCTTACCCCCCCTTCCTCCTCGGCGCGTGCTGAGCACCGCAAGGCATGCGAGGGCGCTACCGCCTGCCGCCTCACCATCTGTCTCACCCCCCCCCTGTCTCTGCCTCACCACCTGTCTCTGCCTGCCTGTCTGCCTCCGCATGACACCAGTCGTTTACCGCGCCGCTAACCGCCTTTCCCGCGCGCCATCAGAGGTGTCATCGTCAACACCTCGAGCTAACGTTACGGTCTCCTCCCACTTCCTTTCCCTCCCCTCACCTTCCCTCTCCTTCCTCCTCCTCCTCCTCCTCCTCCTCCTCCTCCTTCCTCCTCCTCTCTTGGGGTAGTGTGTGCGAGGAGAGCGTCATGTTGCACATCGTCTTTCGCCTTTGCGTCACCGTATTTTGCGTCAGCGTGCGCCTTTACGTCATCGTCTGGTCTCGATCATTTATTATGCCGTCACTCGGGGCCCCGGGCGGGCGGGCGTCACATGGAGGTCCTGCCGAGCGCGAGCCCCTGACGTCACAGACGTCGTTAGTCACTCTGACAAAATAATTCGCTTTGGGAGAGAGAGAGAGAGAGAGAGAGAGAGAGAGAGAGAGAGAGAGAGAGAGAGAGAGAGAGAGAGAGAGAGATTAAACCCTCGATAATGTATGAGCGCCGGTGGGGTGGGGTGGGGGAGGTCATTGATTTTCTACAACACAACAGACGTGAAAAACATGACTTTAAAGGCGTTTAAAAGCGGGAAAGGTCAGGTGTTAGTGACTTAAAGTGGACAGCGTACGCGGGCGGCGGCCCGCGCGCGCTCTGTGTGTGTGTGTGTGTGTGTGTGTGTGGTGGAGGAGGGAGGTCTAGCGGCCGGCATTTTATATTTCCCCCCCTTTTATTTTTTGTTTCTCTCTCTCTCTCTCTCTCTCTCTCTCTCTCTCTCTCTCTCTCTCTCTCTCTCTCTCTCTCTCTCTCTCTCTGGCTAGCTGGCTGGCGGGATCGTTAGCGGTGGGTGATTAGCCATTCTCTACGGCCCGACACTTAAACAACCAACCCTTTCCTTTCCCCCCTCCCCCCGCAAAAAAATGAATAACGCGTTATGTCGATGCGTCTCATGGCGATAGTGATGTGTGCATAGGCCACGGGTGTGTGTGTGTGTGTGTGGGTGTGGGTGTTTGGGTGTGAGGGGCCAGCCAGCCAGCCAGCCAGCCAGCCTGCCTGCCTCCCTAACCTAGCCCCACCCTACGTTAGGTGAGGTAAGGTTCGCGGAGGTTCGCAACCAACCCTCTACCCCCCTTTTCCTCTCCTCTGCTCTCTCCCTCTTCCTTCCAATAGAGCTAGTCAACTCGTTGGTTGATTGGCTCTTTTTTTTTCCGCGTTGAGTGGTTAACAACCCATCACGGTCCTGGGATACACAAGGAGGAGGAGGAGGAGGATCATGCAGGTGGCGGAAGGCCAACGCCAGACGCGTTGTGATGGTACGATCCCCGCCCGCGTCAGTTGGCCTCACTCTCTCTCTCTCCACCGTCCATCCTCTCCCTTACGAGGCCTGCCGACCTGGCCTTGCCTTCCCTCCCTCCCCCCCGCTCCCTTCCCCAATATCTCCCCTGTTGCCCCCCCCCCCTCCTCCTCCTCCTCCTCCTGCTGTTACCGTTACTGTTGCTTCTGTTGCTTTTGCCGTCGCCCCCGCCCCTCCTGTTGTAACTGTTGCCCGCGACGGCAAACTTTTTGTAGCGAGTCGCCGGGGGATGGGGCGACAACAGAAGAGGAGGAGGAGGAGGAGGAGGGAGAAGAGGAAACAGGAGGAGGAAGAAAGGGAGAGGAGGAGGAGGAGGGAGAAGAGGAAACAGGAGGAGGAAGAAAGGGAGAGGAGGAGGAGGAGGAGGGAGAAGAGGAAACCTGAGGAGGAAGAAAGGGAGAGGAGGAGGAGGAGGAGGGAGAAGAGGAAACAGGAGGAGGAAGAAAGGGAGAGGAGGAGGAGGAGGAGGAGGGAAAGAAGAAGATCAGATGTGGAGTGTTTAAGAATCAGACAGCTGACGTGTGGGCAGTGGCGGAAGCCCTGGACATTCCGGGCGGCCACGTAAAAAGACTTATACATATGAGAGAGGAGCTGAGGTGCCCCAAATAGCTGTGTGTGTGGGGGGGGGGGGGGCGCCAGGCCGCTGGTCAATAATATGCCAAGGTCGTGGCCTCGAGCCCCGCTTGCTCCAGTGTCACACACACACACACACACACACACACACACACACACACACATGTTCTTATTTTGGGCATGTATTGCTGGTCTGGTCTGGGGAGGCGGGCGTGGTTAGAGACGGCGGGGGGCGTGGGATGGGCGTGGTATATTGATGGCGGGGGCGTGGGACGTGCGGGGTTGGGTGTGGTAGGTAATAATGGCGCGGGGGCGTCTTCTCTTCCCCCCCCCTGCCCTGCCCTGAGGAAAGGTTAGGAGGTACGGGAACTCAGCCACCAACCCCACCCACTCACACACACACACACACACACACACACACACACACACACACACACACACACACACACACACACACACACCACCGCAAGCACTGGAGGAGTTACGGGAACTGCCCCTCCCCCCCTCCACCCTCCTCCCCCAGTCTCGGGGGGGAGGGGGAGGGAGGATGATTAGGTAAGGTGGTAGCAGGATGTTATGTTACTCAGTGTAGGTCACCAAGATACTGTGTCACTCAGTGTAGGTCACCGGGATATTGTGTCACTCAGTGTAGGTTATAGGGATACTGTGTCACTCAGTGTAGGTCACCGAGATACTGTGTCACTCAGGGTAGGTCACTGGGATATTATGTCACTCATTGTAGGTTACCAAGATACTGTGTCGCTCAGTGTAGGTCACCGGGATACTGTGTCACTCAGTGTAGGTCACCGGGAACTGTGTCACTCAGTGTAGGTCACCGGGAACTGTGTCACTCAGTGTAGGTCACCGGGATACTGTGTCACTCAGTGTAGGTCACCGGGAACTGTGTCACTCAGTGTAGGTCACCGGGATACTGTGTCACTCAGCATTAGGTCTCTTGATCGTTATGGCCGTGAACCAGCTAGTAATGGTTGTGAACCTGCTAGTAATGGCTGTGAACCAGCTAGTAATGGTTGTGAACCTGCTAGTAATGGCTGTGAACCAGCTAGTAATGGTTGTGAACCTGCTAGTTATGGCTGTGAATCAGCTAGTAATGGTTGTGAACATGCTAGTTATGGCCGTGAACCAGCTAGTAATGGTTGTGAACCTGCTAGTAATGGCTGTGAACCAGCTAGTAATGGTTGTGAACCTGCTAGTTATGGCTGTGAACCAGCTATTCATGACTATTAACCAGCTAGTCATGGCTATTAACC
Source organism: Panulirus ornatus (assembly GCF_036320965.1). Classification (NCBI taxonomy): domain Eukaryota; kingdom Metazoa; phylum Arthropoda; class Malacostraca; order Decapoda; family Palinuridae; genus Panulirus; species Panulirus ornatus. The sequence goes on along the minus strand of NC_092280.1, from coordinate 25,141,195 downwards.
AGCTAGTCATGGCTATGAACCAGCTAGTCATGACTTTATAAACATACAGGCATAACTGATAGCTATTGTGATACCCTAATTATCGTAACAGACGTGAAAAGAATTAATTAGGAAATAAACTTGTTGTGAAGACGAGGCTTTGACGGTCTCGTTGCTCCCGCGATGACGATTGAGGCGAGCAGTCAGTCAGACAGTCAGACAGTGGGCTGCTCTGCACCGTAGACCACTGGCTCCGTGGCAGGGTGTTGGCAGGGGGCGGGCGGTGCTTGTTACTACTGCTTTGGGCGAGAACGGGTGGAACGGAGGAGGAGGAGGATGGTGGAGAGAGAGAGAGAGAGAGAGAGAGAGAGAGAGAGAGAGAGAGAGAGAGAGAGAGAGAGAGAGAGAGAGAAATATCAGTTTGGAGTTAAATCGTAAGTTTGTCTGGGATCTCGTGAGTTACGCGACGCTCTTCGTGAATCTAGGGGGAATCTTGGTAAGAGTGGCTTAGATGAATCTCTAAGGAGCCGAGATGAATCTTGAAGAGCCAGGATGAATCAGGGTGAGTCACGTGTGAATATACACATGGGTGAGTGAGCACTGGGTGAGGGGGGGGGGAGATGAGCACTGGAGTGAGTACTAGGTAAGAGGGGAGTAAAGTATTGCTAAGTAGGTGAGGGGAGCGTGAGTACTGGGTGGTGTGTGTGTGTGTGTGTGTGTGTGTGTGTGTGTGTGTGTTGTGTGGGGAGGAGGAGGTTAGGGAGGGAAAGAAAGATTGATGAGTCATTTAATCGTGAGAAGACAAGTGAGCGACGCGGGCTGAGTGACGTCACACACACACACACACACACACACACACACACACACACACACACACACACACACACAGCCCAGTTAACTGTTTCCACCATCGTGCCCTAGCTGCATCAACCTGACCTTTTTTACCCTTTTTATATAACGTTTATAATAAAAGGTCGGTTATATAGCATTAAAGGGCCTGATAGTCGCCATATATATATATATATATATATATATATATATATATATATATATATATAGGATATATATATATATATATATAGGATATATGTGTCGGAGGTGGAGGGAACGAGGAGAAGAGGGAGACCAAATTGGAGGTGGAAAGATGGAGTGAAAAAGATTTTGTGTGATCGGGGCCTGAACATGCAGGAGGGTGAAAGGAGGGCAAGGAATAGAGTGAATTGGAGTGATGTGGTATACAGGGGTTGACGTGCTGTCAGTGGAGTGAATCAAGGCATGTGAAGCGTCTGGGGTAAACCATGGAAAGCTGTGTAGGTATGTATATTTGCGTGTGTGGACGTGTGTATGTACATGTGTATGGGGGGGGGGGGGGTTGGGCCATTTCTTTCGTCTGTTTCCTTGCGCTACCTCGCAAACGCGGGAGACAGCGACAAGGTATAAAAAAAAAAAAAAAAAAAAAAAAAATATATATATGTATGTATGTATATATATTGGTGTGACAGCGTTGGGATGGCCTCTCCCAACACCCCAGGTAGTTTCAGACTTGCTTTACGATAAGATAAAGATTGATAAGGGTGGGTGAGGGGGGGTTAGGGGGGGGGGTCGCCGCGCGCCTAACCCACCCACTCACCCACTACCACCACCACCACCACCACCACCTCCCCTACCTCTTCCTCTCCCCTTCTCTCCCCCTCCTTGGCGCTACCAGCGCTCCAGGTGTATTTGCAAAACAGGAGAGAGGAGGACTTCGCTCACTGACACACACACACACACACACACACACACACACACACACACACACACACACACACACACACACTCACACGATGGTTTTACTGGCTCGCCACTTTACGAAAACCGGTTCGACAGGTATTTTCGTCTTTTACAAAAGTGAACTGTCCGGTGCGATGTGAGGTAACCGGTATAATTATTGGTTATGTTTTGTACCGGCGATGTGTCCGAGTTAAGAGTTTACGTAATATGAGAGAGTTTCCCCCCTCCCAGCCCCACACACACACACACACACACACACACACAGAGTTTGATGACATTGTTCGCCAGATGATGATAACAGAGTAAGATGTGCGAAATATATAATCTCACAAGAGACTGAAATGAAGAAATTTAGTCACGTGAGGTGTGGACTTGGCGAGATGTTTTCAATAAAAAAGAATTAACGTAGGCGCACGACCGTTGTAAGTACAGTCATCCAATACCTCGTCAGCTGAGGGAAAACCCAGGCCTCCCCGAAGGTGGCAGGCTGGACCCGGCGAACCGTCCAAGACTCCGTGGATCCTGCCGACGTTCAGCGCTTCTGAAGGAGGGAGGAGGTGTGGGGGCGAAATATTCGGCAATGGACGCTGTTCCAGATCGCCCAAGCCTGCCTTCTCCAGGCTACCAGAACACTGGCGCGTGGCAGAACGCTACCTAACCCCTCATCCCTCCCCCCCCCCTTTTTTTTCCCAGGGAGGCGTCGAGTGAGGAAGGGGGAGGGGAGGAGAGGAGGTAAATGAAAACAACGCGACGTCATCGAAGACGCGGTCGGTAGACGACTACATAAAAATCAAGAATTTCTCCTAGGAATGATTCAAGTCCCTTCGCAGACTCTTCCGACCTCTGAACCGCATATATATATATATATATATATATATATATATATATATATATATATATATATATATATATATATATATACTGATGGAAATCCTAGAGGTCGTTGTCCCATAAGTGCACTCAAATATCATTCCAATGTCGCCGTCAGTGGTTCTGCTGCTCACGCGAAGATAGATAAATAGATAAATGAATTAGTATATAAATAGATATCCGAGACACGAGGTGTACAGCTTCGTGATAATGAAGTGTCATGGTTGAGCACTCAGTGAGGAGATTAAAGAAACTCTTTGAAGGGATTTTCCTGGGTGTCTGATCAGTCAGGTTGGACTGGTTGGTTAGAGGTTATTCTCTGCCAGCCGCCGGCTTCAACAGCTTGGTTAATCACAAGGAATATATATATATATATATATATATATATATATATATATATATATATATATATATATATATATGGCGTCCTAGCTACGTCTCTTCGTTGTATATCAACTGACTGTTCTATATTTCTTTCTTGTATCTCCCCTGATGATGTGATCATTACACGAAAGTGCACTTGGGAACTTATCGTGTTTCATTTCCACATGAATGAAAAAAATAGGAATATATATATATATATATATATATATATATATATATATATATATATATATATATATATATATATATATATGATTATGCTGTAAGTTCGCTTCCACAGTTGGGTTGTCAAGGACACTGGAAAACGTGTGTTTCTAATCGACCAAAGGAAAGCCTTTCGAGTGATGGCGTGGGTGAAGGCGTCCATGACGAGGAATGGAGGTTGGCGAAGGTGGGGTAGCATGGCTGACCCGGGGAAGGTCGCCCTGCACACCAACCCTACAGCTGTGTTACGTCTGTTGATGCTGGGAACTGTGGTGGTCGTGGTGGTGGTAGTGGTCGTACGGGTGTTGGAGATGGTAGCAGAGTGGTGGTGGTGGTGGTGTTGGTGGTGGTGTTGGTTGCTTCCGATGGCGCGAATGTAGGAGGAGGTGGTAGCGTGGTGGTCATGTTGGCCCAGGTGTAAGGGAGGGTGGTTATGGAGGTATAAGGGGGGGGGTTCGGTTAGTGGTAGTGGTGGTGAGGGAGGCTAGTGGTGTTGGTGGAGAGGGGTTGGTGGTGTTGGTGTTGGTGGTGGAGGGTAAAGCCCCCACCGGAGCAAGAGGACGTTGGGTCTGGCCGGCTATTGATCTGGTCTCCCCACCTACTACAATGTCGGGTTATTTGCTGTGCCACACACACTTCATACCTGGTGGAGTGTGGTGTGGCGCCCCCTTGCCACCCACACCACAGGCACAACAAGGTGGCCAGGGGCAGGCTTGACCTGGTGCAAGTAACAACCCACTCTCCCTCCACCCTCACACACCCCTCACACTCCGTCACAACACCTCTGTGCAGGTGACACACAACCCTCCCACGCCGTCACACAGGTCTCCCCTTCTCTCTCTCTCTCTCTCTCTCTCTCTCTCTCTCTCTCTCTCTCTCTCTCTCTCTCTCTCTCTCTCTCTCTCTCCCCTTACCTCCTCCTCCCCCCCACCCAACGACCTTGTTAGGACTCGATAGTTTGTTTGTACCTTATTGTTGACCTCCCCCCCCACCTCCCTCCACCCACCCCCAGTCGGGTAAGTGTTACGGCCTCCCTTCCCCTCCCCTCCCCTCCCCCTCCCCTCCCCTCCCCCCCCTTCCCCCTTCCTCCTTCCTCCATTGTTTCTGCCACCCTACCTTCATCCCCAGAGCTGCGCGCTTGAGTAAGGTCAGTGGGAACAGTGGCTCCACCTCTGTGTGTGTGTGTGTGTGTGTGTCTGTGTGCCCAGCTTAAGGGGGCGGTGGGGGTGAGAGGTCAGTGTGACCCCCCGAGAGAGAGAGAGAGAGAGAGAGAGAGAGAGAGAGAGAGAGAGAGAGAGAGAGAGAGAGAGAGACCGACCTTGATAGTCTAACGTTAGTTGGTCTGACTGGGGGGGGGGGGGGTGGGGGTGGTGATTAAGGTCAGTTCGCCCACAGACAGACAGACACACCTCTTTACTGCCAGGCTGGGGCAGATAAGGTCACGGTGACCCGGGACAAGGTCAGCCCTGGTCATCATTCCCCGCTCCTGCCGTGAATCAGGTCAGTGTGTCATATATACACACCCTCCCTCGTCCCCGAATCGCTGTCAAGGAAGAAAAGGACGGTAAATAATTAAGTTATCATTATCATTACTTACATAATTCTGGTGTTCTTTATGACCCACCACACCAGACCTTTATAAAGTCCCGTGGGCTGAGTGGTAGCCAGCCGTCGCTCCTGCTGCTGCTGTTTCCCAGTTCGACCTTTTGTGTGTGTGTGTGTGTGTGTGTGTGTGTGTGTGGTAAGGTCATTACTACCATAGCCCTCGCCCCACCCCCACCCCTAACCACCACCCTACCCCCTCCTCCCTTACCACACACACACACACACACACACAGACACACACACACACACACACACAAAACAGGTTATCTTTAACTTCAAACACGATTTTATTTATTCTGTTATTGAGCGTTTATTGTGTAGTGGGTTTACCGCGTGTCTCTGTGGATGTTAGCAAATGTGACAAGGGAAATGAATAAGAAAATGCTCTGTAGTTTTGTTACAGGTATATTTTTTTTTTTTTTTTTTATACTTTGTCGCTGTCTCCCGCGTTTGCGAGGTAGCGCAAGGAAACAGACGAAAGAAATGGCCCAACCCCCCCCATACACATGTACATACACACGTCCACACACGCAATATACATACCTACACAGGTATATATATATATATATATATATATATATATATATATATATATATATATATATATATATTATCCCTGGGGATAGGGGAGAAAGAATACTTCCCACGTATTCCCTGCGTGTCGTAGAAGGCGACTAAAAGGGGAGGGAGCGGGGGGCTGGAAATCCTCCCCTCTTTTTTTTTTTTGATTTTCCAAAAGAAGGAACAGAGAAGGGGGCCAGGTGAGGATATTCCCTCAAAGGCCCAGTCCTCTGTTCCGCTACCTCGCTAACGCGGGAAATGGCAAATAGTTTGAAAGAAAGATATATATATATATATATATATATATATATATATATATATATATATATATATATATATATATATATATATATTTATCTTTCATAATATTCGCCATTTCCCGCGTTAGCGAGGTAGCGTTAAGAACAGAGAGCTGGGCCTTTGAGGGAATATCCTCACCTGGCCCCCTTCTCTGTTCCTTCTTTTGGAAAAAAGAAAAAAAAAGGTGGGAGGGGAGGTCGTACCGCCGTGCACAGCGCGCCAGACTCGCGTTACGTAAGCCAGCCATCACACACACACACACACACACACACACACACACACCTCCCCTCTCCCCCCCTCCTCCCCCCTCCCCCACCCAGCCTGCAGGTGTACTTTTTTTTTTTGTTTTTGTTTATTGTTTCAGTTTTGTGTGTTTTTATATTAAGTTATCGGCCATTGTTACGGGTTTTTGCCCCCCGTTGAACGCAGTTAGCGCAGTGGGGCGAAAAGATTCGGAGGGGCGGGGGCTCCCGTTGAACGTGCAGTGACGGGCCCGAGCATGGCAGTGAAGAATTGAACAGGGAAGGCCTGATGATTGAACACTGAGGGGAACGTGTTGAACAACAGTGAATTTTGTGGGCAGTGAAGAATTGTGAACGTTCAGTGACGAGGTAAACACGTAGGGAATTGGTCTGTGAACATTTTTTCCATGTTTAGTGAACAGGTGAACATGCACAGCAGCTGAGTGTAGATGCCTTGGTTGTGAATTTTGAATGTTCATATGAACACATATGGGACAAGTAGGCAAACAGTGTCCTAGTGAACATACGGTTAACGTGTTCATAGGCGGTGTCTGAATGAATACAGTGACAAATGAAGAGCAAAAAGTGAATATACTGTGTTCAAATGAAAATACTGTGCCCAATTGAACATATGAGCATAAGGTGATCAGATGGAAATGCAGTGGACAGTTGAACATAAAATGATGTAGTGAACGTATGCAAAGATATTGAACACACGATAATCAGGTATACAATGACAAATCACAAATTGAACATTGAGTAGCTTGTTGAACATATGCAATTTATCAGGTGAACACAGAACAGCATGATGAACATAAGGGGAAAAGTGAACAAAGCGTCGAGTCGAACTGAAACAGAGTGTTCCAGTGAACATAGGTTGATAAGATGAACACGGAATGGACATTTGAACATGTAGTGATTATGTGAACATACAGTGTACAAGTAAACATGCAGTGACAACGTGAACACACTTTGAGCAAGTGAAAACACAAAACACGGCAATTCAGTAAACATACAGTGAGTGTTAACATACCGTGAACATGTGAATATACATTGAACAAAGAAGATTTACAGCGACAGTGTGAACAAACAGTGACAATTTCAACATGCAGTGAACAAAGGAGATATACAATGATAGTGTGAACATACAGTGACTTTTAATATACAATGAACAAGTAAACACAGTGATTTATTGAACTTTCAGTGACCTTATGAACAGACAGTGAGCAGGTTCATACGCGGAGGAGGATTAAGATGTACTAAAGGACTGTATGAACATACAGTGATCGAGTGGCTACAGGGATATGAACATACAGTATTGAAGTTAACACAGGGTGATTGCGTAAAGATACAGTGTCCTAGTGAACACAGGGTGGCCAGGGAATCTTACAGTGACCTGTTCAACATACAGTGGCTGTGTGAACATACAGTGACCTGTTCAACATACAGTGGCTATGTGAACATACAGTGACCATAGTGAACATACAGTTAACCAAGTGAACATACAGTGGATCAAATGAACAAACAGTGGTGTAATCAAGTTAACATACAGTGCATCAAGTGAACATACAGTGATGTGATCAAGTTAACATACAGTGCATCAAATGAATATGGAGTGTCCAAGTGAACATACAGTGATAAAGTGAACAGGAAGTGATCAAGCACACATACAGCGATGCTAGTGATCTCTTGTGACAAGAACATGCAGTGACCAGTGAAACATACAGTGATTTGAGTGACTGTATTGTGATCAAGTGGACATATGCTGAACATACAGTGATCTAAGTGAACAAATAGTGATCAAGTGAACATTTATTGACCATTTGAATATACAGTGATACAAGTATTTGCACAGTAATCAAGTGAACATACAGTGATGGAAGTGAACATACAGTGGATCAGGGAAACGCAAAATGACCCAGATGAACATACAGTGACCCCAGTGAACATACAGTGACCCAACTGAATATACGGTGAATCAAATGAACGCACAGTGAACCAATGCTCTGACCAGGTGAATATACAGTGTCGAATTATTACAGCGAAGAAGATAGACAGTGACGCAGTGACTAAATTGATATATATTGGAATTAGTTACGTTAAATAAGCACTGATCAGGGAACATGCACTCAGCAAGTGCGCCTACAGTGAACAAATGGAAAGTTTTACAATGGACTTACAGTTACTGAGTTAATACACAGCGATTAACTGAACATAAGGGTGGGTTAAGTGATCGTGCAGTGAACATGCAGTGAACAGCTTTGAAAACTAATGCATTGGTGAAGGTAGACGTGTGAACATGCCGTGAACCGGTGAGGTATACAGTGGTTACATGACCTTACAGTGAACCTACAGTTACCTCAGAGAACTTATAAGATATATGCTATATACAGTGGCGAAGTGAAGATTTAGGAACAAGTTTTTATACCGTGAGTGACCAAGTGTTCAGCGATCTGGGAAATATACAGTGAACAAGGAGGTAAAACCCACGTCATGGGAATATATATATATATATATATATATATATATATATATATATATATATATATATGTATATATGTATATATATATATATATATATATATATATATATATATATATATATATATATATATACAGTGACAAGGTGAATGTACAGTAATCAGATGGATATGCAGTGGCCAGGTGGATATACAGTGACCACGGGGATAAATGGTGGCCAAGTGGATATACAGTAACCAGGAGGATATGCAGTGGCGAGTTGAAAATACAGTGGCCAAGTGGATGTACAGCAACCAATTGGATGTACAGTGCCAGATGGATATACAGTGATCAGGTGGATATACAGTGGCAGATGGAGATACAGTGACTAGGTGGATGGATGTACTGTGACCAAGGGGACATACAGGGATGAAGGGAATATCCAATCTTCAGTGAAACATACGGTGACCAGGTGAACATAATGTGAACTCAGGAACATGAGGTGGCCAGAGGAACATGCACTGACTAAGTAACGATGTTCAGTTGAACGCACCGACCCACCTGCCCAAGTTAGGGATGAGAAAGGAATGGGGATGGTGGGGTGGGGGTAGAGGAAGGCATACGGAGTCTCTCTCTCTCTCTCTCTCTCTCTCTCTCTCTCTCTCTCTCTCTCTCTCTCTCTCTCTCTCTCTCTCTCTGTAGAGAGGCCTGGGCACATGAGTGGCGAAAAAAAAAGAAGTGAGCCATCTTGAAGGAAAATGCTCCTCTAAGGGATTTTGAGGGACGTATGCATTGTCTTTGGAGGGAGTGTAGGAGGGAGGGAGGGAGGAAGAGTGTGTTTGTAAAGTAACACAGTGGGAGAGCGGGAGGCAGGGAGAAGGGAGAGTGTGGTATGAACAGGGGAGAGGGGGCAGAAAAGGGGGATTTTGAAACTGAATTTTGATTATCATATTTTGTCTTAAGTCTATTTAGAAAGGTTGATATGTCCTTATGATGAGTGAATTTGGAAGGAGAAAGCCTTTTTCTCCATCTCGTTTTCTATTGCTGCTCGTTTCATGGCGTTTTCCTTTAAGCTCGTTTTCCTGTTATCCCGTTTTCTCTTATTCGTTCTCGACTTTGATTAGTCGTCAATCGTCACTTAATTCCTCCCTTATCTCGCTTATCTTCTTTCGCGTCGCAGTTCTTTATCTGGGTCATGCCAGTTACAGGTAACTGAAGGGGAGGGGGGTTTGATTAATAAGGGGGTTGTATATATATATATATATATATATATATATATATATATATATATATATATATATATATATATATATATATGGCACAGGCGAGAGGATTATCCGTGGATTAGAAAACGGAAATACCAGTAAGGCAGGAGGGTCTATGATATAACTTACGTGTGTCGTTAGTTAAGGAACTCTCGATCGAGCCATTAACCAAGTTACCGGGACTCGGGTTAATGATCGACGGGAGAGGAGGAAAACATGGGGGGGAGAGAGAGAGAGAGAGAGAGAGAGAGAGAGAGAGAGAGAGAGAGAGAGAGAGAGAGAGAGAGAGCATATAGGCATATAGGCTTCATATACGATAGGCCTGTAGGAAGTATGGGGTCAAGGTAGTCGCGCGCGCGCGCGTGTGTGTGTGTGTGTTCCTCAACTGCTGTGTCTGCTGTGGGAGAGGTGTTAGGGAGGTGCTGGGTACGTGGTGACGTGGGAGAGCGGGTTTCGGTTCTTGTGTGTGTGGGGGGGCAGGGAAAGGGGTGAAGGTGATTGTGTGAGCTTCCTCACTCACCCAGGGGTGTCGTGCACGACCCACGCCCATCATCAACGACCCCCGGCTTCCCCCCACGCACCCCCCCCCACACACACATACACACACACACACACACACACACACACACACACACACACACACACACACACACACACACATACATACATACACAGCACTCTCTCTCTCTCTCTCTCTCTCTCTCTCTCTCTCTCTCTCTGGCTAGGAGAGAGAGAGAGAGAGAGGTAAGGAAGGTCCGGTCTGAATGAGTTGAGGGAGGAGTAATGTAATATGTTAGCCGTAACCCTCCTCCCGCCGACGAAGAACAACAGACGTTATTAATAACAGAGAAGAGCCGACGTCTGACGTCATGGTCTGCGGTGTAGGTTGGGGAGGGAGGGGGGTAGTGTCAGCTGTGTAGATGATGAATAGGGGCAGTGTCAGCAGTGTAGGTTAGGGTGGGAGGGGGGGGGCCGTATCAGCGGTGTGGAGCCAGCAGTGTAGGTGTGGGAGCAGTGCCAGCGGTGTAGGGAGGGTGTGGAGCCAGCAGTGTAGGGAGGGTGTGGAGCCATCAGTGTAGGTGTGGGAGCAGTGCCATCTATGTAGGGAGGATGTGAAGCCAGCAGTGTAGGGAGGGTGTGGAGCCATCAATGTAGGTGTGGGAGCAGTGCCATCAGTGTAGGGAGGGTGTGGACTCAGCAGTGTAGGTGTGGGAGCACGTGGTTACATGTGGAGGACGGATAACAGGAGACCTAATGGTCCAATGATAAGGTTATCTCCATTCGTAATCTTAACTGGTAGAAATGGGTTGGTAAAGCAGAGAGTGTGATTCGTCACCCACCTCTCCCTCCGGCTCAACAGCCGGCTGCGGGGGAGGAGGGGGATATGAAACACCATGCAGCATGGAGAAAGTAAGCTACCATGGACGTTTTATGGGAAAGTGAAAACAGGAAAAGTTCCTTCTCAGTTTTACACACGGCTGCTCAGGTTGTGGAGTCTGCAAAAGATTAAAGAAAAAAAAATCAAATTATCTCTTCTTGTAGCAGGTTTATTTGCTGATGATGAATATGACCGAAGAATTTCTCTGGCCTTTGCATTTACTACACCTGGATGTAGCGTATGAAAGTGTTGTGCCACTCTACAGTTGGGGAAAAAAAAATAAAAAGGCTTTTATCCATATTGCCGTTACATCTACGTCTTTCAATATTCATACCATTGTTTCCAGCCACCGACTCTCTCTCTCTCTCTCTCTCTCTCTCTCTCTCTCTCTCTCTCTCTCTCTCTCTGACGTGGAGAGATTTTCCGCATGTATGTCTGAATTAGGTAATATTTTCACAACTTTTCTTACCCCGTCCGCGGAATTCTGAGGGTCTTGAGAGAGAATGATTTTTAGGTGTGAATTCTTTCCTGACAGAAGTTATTTCTGAGTGACGGATGTAGTTTGGGTCGCTCTTCTCTGGATTCGTTCTAATTCTTTGTATACGTTTCTTCATCTTCGATCAAGTTTTGGCGACCAAAAGTGAACAGCGTATACCAAGTGAGGTTTGACCAGGGCGTTTCATGGTGTATATATATATGTGGCCGTAATGACTAGCATCCTATTGGTTACTTTGATGCAGTTGGGCATTGTATTCTATACCCTCGTTTTGTATCCTAGCAGTATTAGTACATTGCTGTTAATCACTTCATGGTCGTTTTCTTTTATTTTTAGTCAGTTTCCTGAGCATTTTGTAACTGTTATGAATATTTTTCAGCGCCAAAGTGCATTATTTTGCGTCTGTTTACGTTGAAACCCATTTACCATGTCCCTGGCCCACTCCATAATGTATATATATGTATTTTTTTTCTTCAAATCATGTAGGATTTCCAGGTGGTCCTTCGTTGACTGGGGCCATACCTCCTCATTTCGTGACATGGCCAGATATCCACACCCTGCTGGTGGGTCCCCATCACCCAGTCCTTGATGTACGTGATGAACGATGTGGGCCCCAGGACTTGCCCCTTGTGGTACCCCGCTTGTCACGTGAAACCAGTCGGATGCTTTCCAATTTAATGCCACTCGATGTTTCCCATATTGGAGCCAGTCCGCTATCCAGTGTCAGCAGTGTAGGGAGGAGGGGAGTGTCAGCGATGGAGTGAGGGGTGATGGAGGGGGAAGGGGGCAATTTCAGCCTCGTAGGGAGGGAGAGGATAGCGTCATCAGCTCTGAGAGGGGGAGGGACACAGTGTCAGGGAGAGGAGGAGGGAGGGGCAACATTGCCATCAGTGTAGGAGGAGGGACAGAAACAGCAGACAGTGTAGTGTTGGGGAGGAAACAGGATCAGCAGTGTAGGGCTGTGTGTGGGGGGGAAGGGGGATGGAACAGTATATCAGTAGCCTGGGGAGGAGGTAGGGAGTGGGGAGGACAGTCATGGCGGCGGTGTGGGGGGGTGACACAGATAACTGTCACACCTGGACGCCGGCCGCTGTACTTACCTCAATTGACGTCATTGATTTTGGGTGGGCAGCGCGTAGAGTCGAAGCGCGGGAGGGGGGGGGGGGTGGAAACGTGGGTGGTGGGGTGTTCGGTAAGCCAGGGGAGAGGAGGGGGCGGCCCGGGGGGCGCATGGGGGCGGCAGGGCGGGCGGACACCCACCCACCCACATGCAGCAGCCACCAGCAAGGTCAGTGTCACAGTCAGCTGCCCTGACAACGGTTCCGCCACAGTGTTTGTTGTTACGGTTGGCCTCACCACACACACACACACACACCCACCCTCTCCTCCCTCCTCCCCACACCAGCTGCAGTGGTGATCTCCTCCTCCCTACCTCCTCCCCCTCACAGCAGCAGCTGGTATAGGTAGACGTGATTTCGTGGATGATAATGCTGTCGTAAGCCGTAGATAACATCACACACACTGTGTGGCATAAAACACTCACACACTCACAAGGTAATCCCCATCAACTTGTTGCCTTGACTGATTATGTTTCTAAACTCCTTATTAATTCCTCGTCTCCTCCACAGTTCCTCTGACTGTGTGTAGCTCTCGACGTGTCAAACCTGTCAAGCGAGCCAGCCGCCGTCAGGCTCGGCCTGGGCCATACGTGTGTAGCTTTGGATTGCGCTTGACACTGGCGTGGCCAGGGAGGGAGGGTTGGTCATCTTGCTTTGGCAGCAGAGACGCCTCACAGGTCAGAAGTCGGAGGGCGTGAGCAGATAGGGCTAACAAGCACCGTGTTACTAATAAGCATAGCACTGGAATTTACCTCATATATATATATATATATATATATATATATATATATATATATATATATATATATATATAGAGAGAGAGAGAGAGAGAGAGAGAGAGAGAGAGAGAGAGAGAGAGAGAGAGAGAAGGTTAATTAACTTCAAGACAGAGGCTGGACTTGTAAAAACCTTTCGTGAATGAGCGTGTGAACGGTTCTTGCGTTTTCTGTCACGTTTAGTGTTGACTGGGGAAAGGCTTTCGATGTTTCTAAAGGTACACACCGCTCTCAGTCGTGTTGCTTGATTGGCTTTTCCCCAGTGTGTATCCTTGGCACCTGGGGTGGACTGTACGTCCAGAGTCCCTCGGGTCTTGTGTGTGTGTTCCCTCCTCACCGTCGTCGGGTCTGCTTCTGCCATCATCTGCGCCTGGCCAGAGGCTGTGGAGATGCCATGCCATAAAGAGCTGACCAGTAGTGTTTCGCATTTCCCCCCCTCACTCTTTGGACGAGCCCTCGGGAGCCAGCGATTCTCAGCTTCGGTCCGATGATGTTGGCGTTCACCTGTTTGCCGATGTGGAAGCCACTTGTGTGCTTGGTTCTTGCCCTTACCCCCCCCGCCACGCCCATTCGTTGACGCCTTTCGCTGTAATTACGTGCGATATGGTTTGTCGAGTGGCCGCAATGGCCTGCCCACGCCATAGCATGGGTTCTGGGGAAAACAGTGGGACTGGGAATGACGTGTGGGCGGCGTACGTGGGCGCAACACCATCGAGGCTTGTGGCTGTGTCGGAGGTGTTGCTGTGGGTGTGGTGGTAGTGCAGGAAAGAGGATGCGGGGAGGGTATGGAATGCACTACGGCTGGTGGTGGTGATTGAAAGTTGGTGGTTGGCGCTATGGGTTGGTGGCAGAGCGGGCGGAGTCGATTGGTGGGGTGGGTTGAGGTCGTGGATGTAGAGGGTGTGTGTGTGTGTGTATGTGTGTGGAGCAGACGGAGGGATGCAGCTGACGAAGGCTGTGAAAGTTCATGACATTTTAACTGAGATGAAATTTTAAACCTTCCGGACCCGCGAGCGGTGCGGGCGGGTGGGACGGGACGGTGGCCGGGAAATGCACCCGGCCACCGCCGCCGCCCCCCAACTGAGGTCCTGCCGCGTACCTGGAAGACGTTTGCCTCGCGGGCTATGCAGCGGGAGGGCAGGGGAAAATGTTGTTGTATGATTGGTATTTATATACACACTTATCTGGTGGGGGGAGGGTCCTCATGCTTCCCCTTGGGGCTCTTCCTGTCTCAGATGAGAAGAGGTCTTTTCCTCCTTCTCCTCCTCCTCCTCCACCTGTGTGAAGGAAGGACGGTTTTCCGTCTTTTCCTGGGGGAGGAAAGCCCGTTGCAGTTACGGGGAAAGTCTTGCTTTGTCGCACGAGGTAGGAGAGGGGAGCAGTGATCCGTCAGGTGAGGTCCAGGCCATGGCTCCCTCACCACCCTTCTGGGTGTCTGAGGTAGACTCGTGGCTTCAACCACGTCTCTGGTGGTTAGGTGGATGTTGCGGGTGGTTATGGGTGGGTAGGAGCTGCTTCGTTGTAGGGGGAAGGCGGGGGACGCCTCTGCTGGTGTGCCCCCTACATCTGTGGTGGGTAGATGGGTGGTGGGGTGGTTGATAAATCGTGGTGGTGGGTTATGTAACATCCCTGTTGTGGAGGGAGGTGGGGACGCCACCGCTGGATCCTCCACATGGGTGGTGGTAAGTGTTGATGTTTGGTAGTGTGCGGTGAGGTCTCCATCCTGCACCCTCTACCACCGCCACACCACCACCACCACCACCACAATCCTCTACCACATCCGCTGCGGGTCATCACCCACCCTCTCTCTTTATTGACATATTTTGTCATGATTCACATTCTGTCATAATCCAACTTCCTTTCTCTACCACTGGAATGCAATGTTTAGTTTCGCGTTTCAGTTTCATTTCCTTTAATCCTGGTATTATAAGCAGTCTTTCAGTCATGCCATTATAACTAGACCTCAGTGCCATAGTGTAAGCCGTTTACAGAATCATGGCCAAGTGTAAAACATTTACACAGTCACCAGTGTCATATTTGATCAGCTGACATCTTTCTTAGAACCCTTGTTATATATATATATATATATATATATATATATATATATATATATATATATATACACTGTCAGCCTTCTGTCAGCTTCCCTCTTCCTCCATCCCGCCCCTGTGTTCGTTGTCGTCAGCCCCAGCATCCAGGTCCTAACAACAGCTTTAAGTTTAGTCTCCCTAGAATTAAACGGAGCTGGCTCTTCCCCCCCCCCCCCCCCCTCCATGAGGATTTTGGTGTTAACAGTCTCGCAGTTGAGAGCAGGCTTGGGTTGTGTCCGTGGTGGTTCATGGTCGTGGCGAGACCTGGGGTGTGTGTGTGTGTGTGTGTATACACCGCCAGGCTCTGCCGAGCTTGTGGTTTTTTAAGTTGGGTCTTCTTAAGCAGCGATTCGGTGAGGTTATTTGAGTGTGAGGTGATTCATTTGTGTGCTCTCTCTCTCTCTCTCTCTCTCTCTCTCTCTCTCTCTCTCTCTCTCTCTCTCTCTCTCTCTCTCTCTCTCTCTCTCTCCATGCACCACATGACATTTACGTGTAAAAAAAAAAGCACCGATAGGATGTATTTCAGACAGCAGTAGAATGCAGACTGTTGTCTGTGGGTTTCAGGCAGATGCTGCTCCCCGGCTTGAGGTTATTTTCATGTGTTTCCCGGAGTTTATAATTACAGAAAGTGACTCTAATTAAGCCCCAGATGATTCGTGATCATACCACGGCTTTCTCGGTAAAAGTAATCACACTTTCATCAGGGGGAAAAATGGATTTAGATTCCTGCTGGTGTGAGAATTACATTTGGATTATATTTGGATTATATTTGGATTACATTTGGATCATATTTGGGGTTACATTTTGGATCATATTTAAAAGAAATCCAAGATGACTACACCCAATATATATGTATGTTAACTGGAACTTAAAAGTATCGCGTGATGCAAGATAACGATATAAGATGTGCGAGTCATGCCACCTGCTTTGGACGTTAGGTCTAAAGTAATTCCCTCACCTGCCATCTGAACAAAGACTGGATTACCATATGAGATATTCGAATTGTACCCCATGGTCGGAATAACGGTTGCACAACTCTCTCTTACTCTTCAGTGTCTGAGTTTTCTTTTTTATGGTCTGGAAAGGACTAGACGAGGTCATTGTATGCGAACGGCCCGGGTTCGCCTGCCCCCTCGCCTATGCCTGAGTGGCACTGCCGCTGCTCAAGCGAGGCGCGCGTCGCTGCCAGTGGCACCGTAGCGCCAGCAGAACACACACCCCCTCTTGTGTGGGTGGAGGTGTAGGGAGGTGTTGATGCCCCCGCTTTGGCCTCCAGCGGCTGGTCGTCTCCGCCGCTCCCGTGAGGAAGGTCGTTCGACGGGGGCTCTG
The DNA here is from genome assembly GCF_036320965.1 of Panulirus ornatus. Lineage (NCBI taxonomy): Eukaryota > Metazoa > Arthropoda > Malacostraca > Decapoda > Palinuridae > Panulirus > Panulirus ornatus. The sequence continues at coordinate 25,124,365 of NC_092280.1, read as the reverse complement.
ATTTGAGCAGAAAACGGAGGGGGGGGAAGGAGAAAAAAAGAAAATGGTGTTGATGCAGAGGGCGGAAGTGGCAAGATAGATGGGAGGTGATTAAACGAGGTCAAGTGCCTGACCTTGTCATGGCGCGCGGCAGGGAGGGTTAATGGTCCTTAACCTCCACCAGCGTTGGAGGTTAATGGTCCTTGAGCTCAGCAGCGTTGGAGGATGATGTACCTTAACCCCACCATTGCTGGAGATTAATGGCTCTTAACCCCCACCAGCGTTGGAGGGTAATGTTCCTTAACCCCGTTATCGTTGGAGGTTAATGGGCCTTAACCCCCCACCGATGGTGCAGTATGAGGGGTGGGGGGGGGGGGGGCGGCAGTACCCTCATGCTTCCACCTCAAACCTCTTATCTCTTTGATAAGATAAAGCTGATCATCAACCCTGACATAACATATTTCCAGGAAGCAGTTCTTTATTCGTATCCAGTTTACGTATCATTCCCCCACACTCACGTATTTACGTATTACGTTATGTTTTTGCCTGTCTGAATCACGCGCCGAGCCGCCGCGGTTCGAATCCTGGACAGGGGGCAGTCGACCCACAAGTCAGCCCTAGGTGTTCCACCCTCTCGTTGGGACTGCTCGGTGAACAGGTTTATGTGTCTGACGGAGTGTATATAACGAATCTAAAACGGCCATGATTGGTCCATGCTGTCGACAGCCCGTACCGTCTCGCCTGGACCGTATGAACAAAAAACAACAGAAAAAATACAACTGTTGTTGTTGTTGTTGTTGTTGTTGTTGTTGTTGTTGTTGTTGTCACTACAGACATCGGATGTATTCAGCAGAAGGGGATCATGTTGGCACGCTATTCAGCACTTCAGCAATGCAACCAATATTATTTTTTTTTCCTTTTTATTCACCTGAAAGTCATTACGATCCAAGTCTTTCAATCATCATCATCGCCTTCTTCAGGAGTTCAGTCTTTCAGTCTTGTTCATACGATGTTCACCAGAACCCCCCTTATCTACCCCCCCCCCTCATCCCCCAGACTTCAGCCGTGACTTCAGTCATCCACCCAAATCAACCAACTCCATTAATTTTTTTCCCGATTCGGAAAGCGTCGTCGCCTCGTCTGTATATATATATATATATATATATATATATATATATATATATATATATATATATATATATATATGTATATATATATATATATATTCTTTCTTTCTTTCATACTATTCGCTATTTCCCGCGTTAGCAAGGTAGCGTTAAGAACAGAGGACTGAGGCCTTTGAGGGACTATCCTCACCTGGCCCCCTTCTCTGCTCCTTGCTTTGGAAAATTTAAGAAAAGCGAGAGGGGAGGATTTCCAGCCCCCTGCTCCCTCCCCTTTTAGTCGCCTTCTACGACACGCAGGGAATACGTGGGAAGTATTCTTTCTCCCCTATCCCCTATATATATATATATATATATATATATATATATATATATATATATATATATATATATATATATATATGTATATTTGCGCTGGTTTCGTACGTACGCACGTGTGTGTGTGTGTGTGTGTGTGTGTGTGTGTGTGTTGCTCCGTCTCCTATCGCTATTTATCATACGCTTTCGTTAAAAAAAAAAAAATGTATGTGGCGGGCTGTAAAAGACAGTGCCACGACCGCAGGTACGAAAAATCCATTCCACATTTATATTTACATAGTTTTTTTTTTTTTTATTACGTCCTCCGTGTTGTACTTTATGATATTTTGTACTTCATATTGTAGCCCAGATACACAATTTTTTCAAATATTCTATATATATTTTTTGTTTACGTTCTATTTACGTACCCCTCGCCGTTGAACACTTAAAATTCCCGTTTTCTTTTTTTTGTTTTGGAAAATCAAAGAATGCGTTAGTATTATTATTGGACTCGTTTCCCACCCCTCGTTAAACACCTCCTCCCCCCAAAAGATGATTGTTATGCAACCTAGAGTGAGATGTAGGTTACGGAAATGACTTCCTGATGCAGTGTGGGGTAAAAGGGGGGTTCATATATGTATTCCTATGAGTCCACGGGGAAAATGAAACAGGATCAAGTTCCCAAGTGCACTTTCGTGTAATAATCACATCATCAGGGGAAATACAAGAAAGAAATATAAGTCAGCTTATGTACAACGAAGAGACGTAGTTATATATATATATATATATATATATATATATATATATATATATATATATATATATATATATATATATATATTTTTTTTTTTTTTTTTTTTTTTTTTTATACTTTGTCGCTGTCTCCCGCGTTTGCGAGGTAGCGCAAGGAACAGACGAAAGAAATGGCCCAACCCCCCCCCCCATAACACATGTACATACACACGTCCACACACGCAAATATACATACCTACACAGCTTTCCATGGTTTACCCCAGACGCTTCACATGCCTTGCTTCAATCCACTGACAGCACGTCAACCCCTGTATACCACATGACTCCAATTCACTCTATTTCTTGCCCTCCTTTCACCCTCCTGCATGTTCAGGCCCCGATCACACAAAATCTTTTTCACTCCATCTTTCCACCTCCAATTTGGTTCTCCCTCTTCTCCTCGTTCCTCCACCTCCGACACATATATCCTCTTGGTCAATCTCTCCTCACTCATTCTCTCCATGTGCCCAAACCATTTCAAAACACCCTCTTCTGCTCTCTCAACCACGCTCTTTTTATTTCCACACCTCTCTCTTACCTTATTATTTTTATGCAACCTCACACGAATGTAGGTCTACGAAGAATCCTGTCAGTGTGGGTAAACGGGGTTCATCTATGGAATTCCTATGAGCCACGCGGAACATGAAACATTGTTGGAACCAATTCCTCAAACATGACCATTTTTCTTTCCGAGATAATGTTCTCGATATTCACACATTTCAAGAGATCCCAAAATTTTCGACCTCCACTATGATATTCCCTTCATGTTATCGCTGACAATCACTCCCAGATATCTAAATACACTTATTCTCAGTTTTTCTCCATTCAAATCACCTCAATTACTTATCAACCTATGTACTATATAACTCTTTCACTTTATTACTGTTTCTTCCCATACTTTACCAACTCAGTACCAGCTTCCTGCAGTTTCTCCTGAATGCCCCAGCGCTGTATTTGCAGGGACAACAATGTCATCCCAAGCTCTCTCATCCCACAGGACTTCATATTGCCCTCTTTTCCAGGCTCTTGCATTTACCTCCTTCACCCTCAAAAGTTTTATTTATATTCAATGAATATTGACAGTATATAGTTATATTTACCCTTTTTGTTATCCCCTGATGCCCACCTCATTCCCCTATTGCTCACGTTTTCAGGCATTCACCTCATCCACTGGATTCATGTTTATTTTTCCAGCCTCCTCAGTTGTGCCATGATACTTACGCGTGCTTATAGAAGTCCTCATGTTCATCCCACCTCACAGCTCAGTGCCAGCATAGCCATCAGACACTTCACAGCTCAGTGCCAGCCTCATAGCTCAGTCCATCCTCAAGCTATGCCAGCCTCATACTCAGTCCATCCTCACAGCTCGGCCATCCTCATAACTCAGTCCCATCCTCACAGCTCACTGCCAGCCCCATCCTTATTGCCAGCCTCATAGCTCACTGCCATCCTCACAGCTCAGTGCCAGACACTGCCTCACATCTCATGATCTCGCCCGACTTTTTATAGTTAACCCAGCCAGCGTGTGGTATAAATCCCCTCCGCTCGCGGCCTCCTGTGAATGTTACTACAGTACTGAGCCATACTTATGCCAGCCTCAATTAGGTCTACAGCTCAGTGCAGATGCCCACATTCAGTTCGCGATTTTGGTACCCAGCCTCGTGTGGTAAAACGGCTCGAGTTAGTAACTAGGGGTGTTAATTGGTTAGGGGGATTAGTGGATAGGGAGGGGGGGGGGTCATGGCAAGGGTGTATTAGGGGGGGTAGGGTTGAGACGGGTTAGGGGGGCATGGCAAAGCTATGTAAGGGGATCTGGCAAAGCCAAGCTAAAGGGATGGTCCACAGTTAGCGTAGAGCTGTAGTAAAGCTATAGGGTTGGAGAGGGTTAGAGTCAAGCTAAGGGTGTGTTAAGGGGCCGTGTTAAGGGTCGATTGTGGCGTAGGAAAGCCAGCCTAGGAGGCGTGGTGAAGTTGGCCCTAAGGGGCGTGGTAATGTTGATCTTAAGGAGGGGGCTTAAGTACAGCTGGCATTATGGGCGTGTTAGGGTAGTGTAGGGGGCGTGGTAAAGTTAGCGTACGGGGGCGTGGGTGGACATGTTCTCCTCCTGCTGTCAGGGGCGTCGTGCATCTGTACTGGGGAATGTCGGTGGTGAGGGAAGGGCGGGGAGAGGGGAAGGGAGGACTCGTAGTGGAGGTCAGGGTTGGGGGGGGGGGAGAGCCCAGTCTGGCAGCGCTAATGAATGAGGTGGCCTTTCCTCCCCTCCCCCAACCCCCCCCGCCCCTCCCCTCCCTCCTAAGGGGTCGGGATGTGATGGTGGAGGGAGGCGATTGGTGGTGGTGGTGGTGGTGGAGGGTACGGGTGGTGGCGGTGGCCCGGGCGGGCCAGGGCAGCAGTGAGCGGCCAGCAGGGGTGGCGAGGCGTAGGGCTCCTCCTCCCTGGCACAGTACCAAGTCTCCGTCAGGGGTAGGGGAGGGAGGGAGGAGGTTCAACGCACTGCCACAGGAGAGGTTCAACGCACTGCCACATGAGGGGTTCAACGCACTGCCACCACAGGAGGAGTTCAACGCACTACCACAGGAGGAGGTTCAACGCACTGCCACCACAGGAGGGGTTCGACGCACTGCCACCACAGGAGGGGTTCAACGCACTGCCACCACAGGAGGGGTTCAACGCACTGCCACCACAGGAGGGGTTCAACGCACTGCCACCACATGAGGGGTTCAACGCACTGCCACAGAAGGGGTTCAACGCACTACCACCACAGGAGGAGTTCAACGCACTGCCACCACAGGAGGGGTTCAACGCACTGCCACCACAGGAGGGGTTCAACGCACTGCCACAGAAGGGGTTCAACGCACTGCCACAAGAGGGGTTCAACGCACTACCACCACAGGAGGGGTTCAACGCACTGTCACAGGAGGGTTCAACGCACTGCCACAAGGGTTCAACGCACTGCCACCACAGGAGGGGTTCAACGCACTACCACAGGAGGGTTCGATGCACTCCCACAGCGGAGCTCAACGCATTCCCAAAGGGGGTTCAACGCACTCCCAAAGGGGGTTCAACGCACTCCCACAGGGGGTTCAGCGCACTGCCATAGGACCCATATGTGTGTGTATATGTATATACATGTGTAATTAAACGTCTCACGCCCGTTGATCGCTCGTGATGCACTGTCGCGCGTGCTGTATACCGCCTCTAAGGGTCTACGTCAAGTGTGCGTCGGTGAGACGAGAGGCAAGTGAGTGCGTTGACGGCCTCAAGGAGAGGGTGTGTGTGGGTGGGTGTGAGGGAAGGGGATGCGGTGTAGAGTGCGTTGACAGAGTAGGGGGGGGTAAGGGGTGGTGTCAGCAGTGGGGTGCGTGGGAGAGGGAAGGGGGGGGTGTCAGCAGTGGGGTGCGTGGGAGAGGGAAGGGGTGGGTGTCAGCAGTGGGGTACGAGGGAGAGGGAAAGGAGGGTGTCAGCAGTGGGGTGCGTGGGAGAGGGAAGGGGGGTGTCAGCAGTAGGGTGCGTGGGGGAGGGAGGGGGTGGTGTGTGGTCAGCAGTGGGGTGCGTGGTGGGTGGGATGGGGGGGGGGAAGGGAGCGGCTGGGGTGACCCTGGTTTACGTTGTGAATTATTGATGAAAAATTGTGGCTTCTGGAGTGTCGTCTGCCCCGCGGGGCCCCCCGTCCTTGAGCACGACGGTACGACCGGTGAGCACGACGGTACGACCCTCGTGCACGACTGTACGACCCTTTGGGGATGATGGCTTGAAGGGTTATGTCAAAGGCCTAATTTTATAATTATTGTTATTATTATTATTGTTGTTATTATTATTATTATTATTATTATTATTATTGTTGTTGTTGTTGTTGTTGTTGTTGTTGTTGTTGTTGTTGTTATTATTATTATTGTTGTTGTTGTTATAAGCCCTAGGACCCCTTTTATGGGATCCTGCAACTTCGAGGCTGCGCTCCACACAGGAGCAGGGAAATGGAGGCCTCCTACGGAGAGAGAGAGAGAGAGAGAGAGAGAGAGAGAGAGAGAGAGAGAGAGAGAGAGAGAGAGAATGATAGATAAGACTAATATATTCCGTGTTTACTGTTCATTACTCGGGTATTCAATGTGTTTTTCTCTCTTTTTTTCTCCCCAGGTGAGGTGACGCAGTCCAGACTGTGGCAACGCTGCAGGTGTACGACCCATAAAAACTGGTAACGTTGTCCGCGTCCCGCCGAATATGGCGTTTGGCAACACTGGCCGTGGTACGCGCAGGACACCAGGCGCTGAGGCTGGTAACGCTGTGGTCACAGGTTGGTTACGGTGTTCGTAAACTGCTGGTAACACTTTAGTCGTAGGCTGGTTACAGTGACGTAAGCTGCTGGTAACACTGTAGTCATAGGTTGGTTACAGTGTCGTAAACTGCTGATAACACTGTCGTCATAGGTTGGTTACAGTGTCGTAAACTGCTGGTAACACTGTAGTCATAGGTTGGTTACAGTGTCGTAAACTGCTGGTAACACTGTAGTCATAGGTTGGTTACAGTGACGTAAGCTGCTGGTAACACTGTAGTCATAGGTTGGTTACAGTGTCGTAAACTGCTGGTAACACTGTAGTCGTAGGGTGGTTACGGTGTCATAAGCTGCTGGTAACACTAGTATGAGGATACTGTAACACTGAAGTGGGACGCTTGTAACACCGTATGTAGGTTACCAGTTGTGTTTGTGATGGTAACGTAACACTCGATGGAAGGTCGTCACACCACTACAGCAGCAGTAGTGTTACAGAAAATACAAAACTGGTAGTTCTGTAGCGAGAATACAGCAGAGGCTGGTAACAGCGTGTGACAAGGGTTGTGACATAAAAACCCCGCCAGATCAAGTTATAGGACCGTCTGTCTCTTATACACTGGTTTTCTAAACTGTTTAGTTGTTGAATATTCCCGTTTTTAAACCGTCTGTCTCCTGTAACCTGGAATTTAAACAGTTTAGTTATTGAATATTCCCGTTTTTAAACCGTCTGTCTCTTATACACTGGTTTTCTAAACTGTTTAGATGTTGAATATTCCCGTTTTTAAACCGTCTGTCTCCTGTAACCTGGACTTCTACACTGTTTAGATGTTGAATATTCCCGTTATTAAACAGACTGTCTCCTGTAACCCGGACACTTTAACTGTTTAGATGTTGAATATTCCCGTTTTTAAACTGTCTTGCCTGTTATAAACTGGACTCCTTAACTGTTGAGATGCTGAATATTCCCCGTTTTCAAACTGTTCTGCACGGACAGTATAAGTTACGAGCGACCGCTGTAGTCCTGCTGTGGTGTATTCTGGGGGGGGGGGGGGTCCTGGCTGTGTGTGTGTGTGTGTGTGTGTGTGTGTGTGTGTGTGTGTGTACTCACGTGACTGACTCATTTTTGAAAGCAGTCTGACTCACTAACTCACTCTCAGTTCACCCCTCAGAACTCTCTCTCTCTCTCTCTCTCTCTCTCTCTCTCTCTCTCTCTTACAGCTGTTGGTTCTTTCCTTTTCTTTTTCTTTTTTTTCATGGCTCCCGGGAGCTGGCAACCCGTGAGCCTCCTCCTATGTTAGGTGGAGCGCGTCACGGGCGACGAGCCTCTCACGTGGCTTCCCGTGGTTGCTGTGTGGCCGTCCCTTACCCCAGGATGAGCCATTACCACCACCATTATCACCACCACTACCCACCCACCCACCACTCTCTCCACACACCACTACCCCCCATCCACCACTCTCTCCACCCACCACTATCTCCACCACCACTACCCCCCATCCACCACTCTCTCCACCCACCACTATCTCCACCATCACTACCCCCCATCCACCACTCTCTCCACCCACCACTATCTCCACCACCACTACCCCGCACCCACCACTCTCTCCACCCACCACTATCTCCACCACGACTATCCCCTCCCTCCACTATCTCCACCACGACTACCCCCACCCACCCCTATCTCCACCACCACTACCCCCACCCACCACTATCTCCACCACGACTACCCTCCACCCACCACTATCTCCACCACCACCGCCACCACAAAACCCAGAACCAACTCTCGGTTGTATCTTTTTTTCCCCCCCCTCACGGTAGTGGCTTAAACCTTGTGCATGTGGCCGGCAGGGGGAGGCTCTGAGTGCTGGGGGAGAGAGAGAGAGAAGAGAGAGAGAGAGAGAGAGAGAGAGAGAGAGAGAGAGAGAGAGAGAGAGAGAGAGAGAGAGAGAGAGACAGAGAAGTAGGGAGGGAGGAAAACGGATGGAAGAGCACGGAGCAAGGCGTGGGGGTAAAAGATAGGTAGGGAAGGAAGGAGCATGAGGGTGGGAGGGAGGGAGGGAGCAGAGATGGAGGAAGAGGAGGAAGGAGGGAGGAAGGGAGAAGAAAAAAAAAGGGGGTGCGAAACGGTTGAGATAAACAGTTTACGTTCATAATTTCTGCTTGACTCTGTGATCCACCGACTTGTTACGGGCGGTGTGGAGTGTGTGTGATCCACCCGCCTGTTGTTACGGGCGGTGTGGAGTGTGTCTGATCCACCCGCCTGTTGTTACGGGCGGTGTGGAGTGTGTCTGATCCACACGCCAGTTGTTACGGGCGGTGTGGAGTGTGTCTGATCCACACGCCAGTTGTTACGGAAGGTGTGGAGTGTGTCTGATCCACCCGCCTGTTGTTACGGGCGGTGTGGAGTGTGTCTGATCCACACGCCAGTTGTTACGGGCGGTGTGGAGTGTGTCTGATCCACACGCCAGTTGTTACGGAAGGTGTGGAGTGTGTCTGATCCACCCGCCTGTTGTTACTGGCGGTGTGGACACTGTATTCCATACAGTATTGGATACAGTCACTGTATTCCATACAGCATGCCTGATTATCCTTATCTTTCCTCATCCATGTAAGCCGCCTGTTATGAACTGAGGGAGACGATGCTGGGAGCAACTTGTCCTCCTCAGCTGTGTGTGTGTGTGTGTGTGTGTGTGTGTGTGTGTCGTCTGTATTGGACTGTGAGGGAGATGGCTAGAGCCATGGCAGGTATTGAAACAGATTTGTCTTTCTCTCGGTTTGTAAAACCGGGATTTATTTTCATGGAGGGCCAGGTTTACACAGGGGCGGACAGGACACAGACGGTAGGAGAACAGATGACAGTGAGGGAGAGTTTGGGAAGACAGGGATGTGAGGGAGATGGGAAGAGACAGGGAGCAGTACATGGGAGAGACAGATTGACGGAAGAGATGATGGTCTGTGAAGCTGCTGGAGGACATTAGTGTGATCCCGAATTCCTCATTAGTGAAGATAATAGACACGTGAGTCAAAGCAGAGGGGTTTTTCCTCCTCCACCATCACCATCACCACCACCACCACCACCACCACCACCACCACCACCTCTCCCTCCGGAACAACCAGCCTGGAAGGGGGGGCTTGACCTCGCAGCATATGGAGTGTAAACTGACATGGGAAGTTTGTTGGAAAGTGTGGCTAGAAAACGTAACTAAATGAAGCGGGATGTGCCGGGGAGGAGGCTCAAATCTGACACGAAGATGAGAAGTGGGATCTGATGCTTTAAAAAAAACAAAACAAAAAATGGCAGTTCATATCGGTGTTGAAATGAGTTTCATTCTTGAAGAGGTTTATTTACTGATGATTGGTATCCATTGACGTACTTGTGTGTGACCGTGATGTATTGGTATTGATAGCCTTTGACAGCAGCTGGAAGTAGTTCATTCTGGAGTTGTTTAACTCTCCAGATGAAAAAGAAAAAGAAAATGGATTGGCCCAGGTGAGTGTCTTATCTACTCCATATGATTTCGTACGCTCTCGTTTTTTTTTAAGGTCTTTAAGTTCACCCAGCGTGAAGAGATTGTGATGAGTTTCAAGTCGAAGTTTTATATAAGTACTCTGAGAACACTATTAGGTCTCCTTGCAGTCTGCCAAACCTACATTTTTTCCCCCCTCCTCCCCCTTCTTCTTTTTTAGAGGAAGTACATTTAGACCCCCAGTGTGTCTCTTCAAAAAAAATTAAAAAAAAATAGAAAAGAAACGTCTCTGAGAGGCGGAATTGGTTTTGTTGTTCGTCCTTGTACTCGTTCAAGCTTTCCTCCGCATTCCGATCCATCGATCGAGTCCGGCGACCTGGAACCCGACTGCTTGGTTCTGAAAAGGAGCTCTGCTGACCACGGGGGACCCCTCCTCTGGGAAGGATAGAGAGAGAGAGAGAGAGAGAGAGAGAGAGAGAGAGAGAGAGAGAGAGAGTACGTCTCTCTCTCTCTCTCTCTCTCTCTCTCTCTCTCTCTCTCTCTCCCCCCTCGATTTTGAGCGATCGGGGCCTGAACATACAGGAGGGTGAAAGGCATGCGAGGAATAGAGTGAATTGGAACGATGTGGTATACCGGGGTGGACGTGCTGTCAATGGATTGAACCAGGGCATATTTTTATATGTATTTCTGAGAACCTCAGGCCTTTTGCGTGACTGTATTGTGTGCCGGGGACACGACCGTATGCACACTTCAGGTCACGGGTGGTGGTCTCGCTCCGTTGTGTGTCTGGTACGATGGGTTTGAGACTCAGTGATAAATGAGTTATATATATTTCTCATTCATTATCGCCGGATTTCATGATGCTTTTCGTATTTGTTACCGTTGAATTCCATGGTCAAATGGCATTATTTTCTTCGTATTTGCTCCTGTTGAATTACATGGCTAAGTTGCATTGTTCTTTGCATTTGTCGCTGTTGAATCACATAGCTAAGTTGCATTATTTTTTTTTTTTTTGTTGCATTTGCCACGTTGAATCCCACGTCTAGATTGCATTATTTTTGCAATGTCACCGCTGAATTCCATGGCCAAAGTGCATTACTCTGTATTTGTTTTTTACACGTTAAATTCCACAGGTCGCGCGCGCGCGTGTGTTTGTGTGTGTGTGTGTGTGTGTGTGTGTGTGTGTGTGTGTGTGTGTGTGTGTGTGTGTGTGTGTATGACCACTCCATCACAGTGTCTGAATCACTTTAGATCGTTCGTCCTGTACCCCTTGAATGGAGTTCACTTCCTTATGTCGTGTCGTTGGTGAATTATTTGGTGAACACGTGTGTCTGGCGGACCCTGGTCTTAAAACTAAGGTGCCAGCTGCCACCACTACCTCCTCCTCCTCCTCCTCCTCCTCCTTCTCCTCCTCCTCCTCCTCCTCCTCCTCCTCCTCCTCCTCCTCCTCCTGTCTGCTGAACCCAACCTGCTGTTTGCCGTACCTAACCTGCTGTTGTCTGCTGTACCCAACCTGCTGTTTGCTGTACCTAACCTGCTGTTGTCTGCTGTACCCAACCTGCTGTTTGCTGTACCCAACCTGGTGTTGTCTGCTGTACCCAACCTGCTGTCTCCTGCTGTACCCTTCTGTTGTCTGCTTAACCCACCTGTTGTCTGCTGTACCCAACCTGCTGTTGTCTACTGTATCCATCCTGCTATCTGCTGTACCCAACCTACATGTCCTAACACCCCCCCCCCTCCTCATTTCCTGCTAGCCTTAAACAGGTCCATCTGCTGTCCATACCACCACCCCTCCTGCTTAACCCCACACTGCTGCCTGTGGCCAGCTCCTGCTGTCTAGCCTGCACCTTTTCTGTCCACTGTACTCACCTGCTGCCCTACCCCCCCCCTTCACCCGATACCCTGCTACACACACACACACACACACACACACACACACACACACACACACACACACACACACACAGTTACGCCATGTCGTATATCAGTTGCTGCATACCTGTAATCACCCGACTCACTCGTCAGCTGAATTATCACACAGCGCTTAATGAATAAACCAATAGTATTTCAGTACAACTGTATGGTCGTTAAGCACGACGGTACGATCCTTGAGCACGACGGTACGATCCTTGAGCACGACGGTACGATCCTTGAGCACGACGGTACGATCCTTGAGCACGACGGTACGATCCTTGAACACTACGGTACGATCCTTGAGCACGACGGTACGATCCTTGAACACTACGGTACGATCCTTGACCACGACGGTACGATCCTTGACCACGACGGTACGATCCTTGACCACGACGGTACGATCCATGACCACGACGGTACGATCCTTGCACTGGATGGCCCAACTCTTCCGTAACCTGCCCTCATCACACCCTATGTGATCATCATACGACTCAGTCCACTCCTCAGCGACTGGGACTATTGCATCCTAGCCGTAGCCCGTGGTTTGGCTGTGGTTAGATAGACGTCCATTACACTGAACTGACTCCAAGCAGGAGAGTGGGAAACGACCCGCTCTCTCTCTGTGCCACGCCGGATATTTTTTTCTTTTCTACTTCTCCCGGGTTCGAATCTCCCCAGAGGTTGCCGCGAATTGAGCCGACCCATGGGAGCAAGTGTGTGTGTGTGTGTGTGTGTGTGTGTGTGTGTGTGTAGGAGTCGGAAGGAGGAGGAGGAGGAGGAGGAGGAGGAGGAGGAGGAGCAAGGCCAAGTGCTTCCTGGTAACCCACATCACTCGCTTGGGTGTGGAGGGAGTGGGAGGTGGGGGAAAAGGTCGTCAGTCAGATGCGTGTAATAAATAAATGAATAAATAACGGTTTATTGGATATTGTGTGTGTGTGTGTGTGTGTGTGTGTGTGTGTGTGTGTGTGTGTGTGTGGGAGCTCATGAGAGGGAATGTTAAAAGGAGACCTGACGCTCCATGACGAGGCTGTCTGCTGACGTCCATCTGCGCTGTGGTAGGGACACAGGAAAGTAAAGCAGAAGGCACCTCCCTCCAACCCACCTCTCCCTCCAGCTCATCGGCTTGTTTTTTGGGGGGAAGGGAGAGGAGATGGGCCAGTATGGGCCAGCCAGTGGGACGGGACGGGACTGAACGGTAAGTGGGAGGATAGAAAGGATAGTCAATCCGTCCGTGGGCCGTCGGACACCCCCACAACACACTCCATTCTTGTCCACGTCCTCAAGCCTCTAGCTCGACTCCTCCTCCTCCTCCTCCTCCCAAACATGGCAGAAGCCTTTTGAACCCAGCTGTTTACGTGTGTAAGAAATTCCTGATTTACTGTCATGGCCGGCGAGATTATCCCCGAGTGAATTTGACGTCCTCCTTTGATAATATATCATCCCTGGCGAGGGAATCAAGAGGCGAGAGGAGCCCTGCTGGAGATTACCGTGGTGGACGACTTGACACCCACAAGACCGGCTCCATGGCTCCACCCACCCACCTCTCTCTCTCTCTCTCTCTCTCTCTCTCTCTCTCTCTCTCTCTCTCTCTCTCTCTCTCTCTCTCTCTCTCTCTCTCTCTCTCTCTCCCTAGGGGACTGACTCCACGCGGAGAGATGAGCAGCGTTATTGATATTATATTCCCCTTGTTCTAAGCGAGGAGAAAGAGATATAGAGAGGAGGGGAGGAGGGTGAGACAAGGAGAGGGAGGGAGAGAGAGAGAGAGAGAGAGAGAGAGAGAGAGAGAGAGAGAGAGAGAGAGAGAGAGAGTAAAAGGTAGTAAGGAAGCGAGGGAGAGCTAGTGTGCAAAGAGAGGGAGGAGAAGGGAAAATATGGCGAGTGAAGTACGTGGTGAAGGGGAAGAGGGAACACAGATGAAGAGATGGGAGCTTGGAGTGTTGCGGAGGAGGGAGCAGTCATGGTGGAACAGAGGACTGCCGGTAGCAGGCCATGGGGAGAAACAGACCATGGGCAGCAGACAGACAGTAGTAGGAGGAGGCCATGGGCAGCAGACAGACAGTAGTAGGAGGAGGCCATGGGCAGCAGACAGACAGACTGTAGGTGTAGGCCATGGGCAGCAGACAAGCAGATGGAAACCGTGGACAGCAAGCTGTACGCAGAAGAGCTCAAGCAGGAGAACCTTAAACAGAAGACACCAAGCAGAAGAACCTCAAGCAGAAGACACCAAATACGAGAACCTTAAACAGAAGACACCAAGTAGAAGACCCTCAAGCAGAAGACCTTCAGCCAGAAGACCTCAAGCAGAAGACCCCAAGGAGAAGACCCCAAGCAGGAGAAACCCAAATAGGAGTCCCTCAAGCAGGAGAACCTCAAATAGGAGTACCTCAAGCAGGAGAACCCCAAACAAGAGACTGTGACGGAGAGTGAATATGGGATTGAGATAAAATGAAGGGAGGCAGGGAGGGAGGATGATGCTGAAGGAGAGGAAAGAGGAGGAGGAGGAGGAGTGGATGAAATTGGTGACTCGGGACAGGAATTGTAATGAGGAGGAGTGTGGTGGTGGTGGTGGTGGTAGGGAGAGGACTGGCTCTC
>NC_092280.1:25082430-25107430 GCF_036320965.1 Panulirus ornatus | reverse complement strand
GTGGTCAGGTCAGCTGTCCTGGACAACACAGTGTCACCGGGAGATTAATGTGTGTTGCTGGGATAGCCTGTGTGTGTGTGTGTGTGTGTGTGTGTGTGTGTGTGTGTGTGTGTGTGTGTGTGTGTGTGTTTATATGTAAATACCAGCTCGTACCACACGAGGAGGAAGCCTCACATGTATGTATGTAAATGTGTGATTACATATTTGGTCCTCGGGGTGGGGGAGGGGTCCACACACACACACACACACACACACACACACACACGCTCGTGGGATGCCATCTGTCATATGAATTTTGGGCTCGTCTGGATGTAGTTTGTGTGTGTGTGTGTGTGTGTGTGTGTCGTGTGTGTGTGTGTGTGTGTGTGTGTGTGTGTGTGTGTGTGTGTGTGTGGACCCAACTCCGATTGGTGACGTCAGACACATCAAAGCTTCAACAGTGACGTCAAAACAGAAGGCCATATCCGGGCCGTGTGGAGCCTGCCGTGACGTCACCGCGAAGCAACATCCGGGTCCTGGAGCCGCTATTAAAGCTGTTAGTGACGTCATTCGTGTTGGGGGGGAGGGGAGGGGAGAGAAAGAGAGAGACACAGAGCTTAGCGCAACGCGTCATTGTCTTCTATAGTGGCCACAGCGGCGCTCTGTGCCACACACACACACACACACACATACACACACACATACACACACACACACACACACACACACACACATACACACACACATACACACACACACACACACACACACACACACACACACACACACACACACACACACATTTAATAGGTTGTTCGCCCAGTAGAGAATATTCAGTAGATATAGGAAGGGGGGGGGGGGTCCCAGCGAGCGTAGAACGCCCTCCCCGTATACGTCAAATAGATGACTACGCGCATATAACGCCTATTACTCCCTCCTGACAGCAGGATTCGAACCGATACCATTTTGTGTGGAAGTTAGGGGGAGCGGGGACGCATGAAAATATATGCACAGATAAACAAGTCCTGCACACAAAAAAAGGAATATAGTTACATAACAAGTAACACACACACACACACACACACACACACACACACACACACACACAGCATGTTTCCCTACACAGTGCAACAATCAAACAAATGAACAAACGCGCCACACCCCACGGATCACAACACAAGGATTATTATACACATACATATATACACCCTGTACGTGCCAGAATATACACATTTATGTACCCGTCTACTCTTGACTTCCACACCCTGACGCATACACACAGATATACAAGTGTATATACACACAGCAAAAATAGGTACAAAAAAAAGTACATTTAGAAACTCAGAGAGTGATTAATGGTGTAGGATTGGGCTGGTTTTGTGAACACACGCCACGCATACTGGACCTTACATGCACTCATCATACATACTGGCTCAAACAAACACACACACACACACACACACACACACACACACACACACACACACACGCTGGTTCAGACATACACATATCATACACACTGGTTCACACACACACACACACACACACACACACACACACACACACACAAACACACACACACACACACACACACACACACACACACACACGGACCCCATACACAATACACCCAGGGGAATCGCCTGGTTGCCCACCCACAACAGCTCAAAAGGATCAAGTGGGGGACACACACACACACACACACACACACACACACACACACACCGACCATACACAAAAAAACAAATAAAAGAAAGGAGAAACATAAAAAGAAACAATAGCGGTGTTTTGGGATTAAAACTGAATTGCGGAATGAAAAAAAAAATAGAATAATAAAAGACATGTAATCATGAGGGATGAACTGAGGTGTGAGGTGAGGGATGGAGATTATAATGAGATGGAGGATGCTGAGGATGGATGTGTGAGGGCGAACATGACGAAGGTGTTGGATGCCGAGAGCATGCATGGAGGACGTGGAAGCCAAAGGGCGTGGGGGGGGGGGGGGTGTTGGATTTAAGAGGAGGGGTGGGTGAGGGCGTTTGGTGGGGTACAGTGGAAGCCACATGGGTGGAGTGGAAGTTACGACGAAGGACCGAGAGGAATTCAAAGATAAACTGGGGGTGAGGGAAGGTTTGGACAAACCAAGGAGGTGGGAGGGAAGGGTGAGACAATCCAGGGAGGAGGGAGGGAAGGGTGAGACAATCCAGGGAGGAGGGAGGGAAGGGTTAGACAAACCAGGGAGGAGGGATGGAAGGGTGAGACAAACCAGAGAGGAGGGAGGGAAGGGTGAGACAATCCAGGGAGGAGGGAGGGAAGGGCGAGACAATCCAGGGAGGAGGGAGGGAAGGGTGAGACAATCCAGGGAGGAGGGAGGGAAGGGTGAGACAAACCAGAGAGGAGGGAGGGAAGGGTGAGACAAACCAGAGAGGTGGAAGGGAGAGCTGTGGCGAAGGAAGGGCGAGAGTGGATGCAGGAGAGGTGTATGAAGGGTGAGAGGAGAGGAGAGTTATGAAGATGAGTGCAGAGGGAGAGGCGGCCAAGGTGAGGGGACGGACAAAAGAAGGGGAGGTGACACCAGGCTGGCCACCAGAGGGGACACACAGGGGCCCGCTCCCTGCACACACACACACACACACACACACACACACACACACACACACACACACACACAAACGTCAGTCAGTCAGGTCTGTCTGAGTGTCTGTCTTTCAGTCAGTCTGTCTCCATCTGTCTGTCCGTCAGTTCTCAATCAGTCTGTCAGTCCTGTCAGTCGGTCTTTGTGTCAGTCGCTGAGCCAGTCAGCCACATGCCTGAGTACGTTGGTGGTGGTGGTGGTGGATGATGGTGGTGGTGGTGGTGGTGGTGGGGTGGTGTTGATGGTGGTGGTGGTGTGGTGGTGGGTGTGGTGGTGGTGGGTGATGGTGGTGTTGGTGGTGGTGGTGGGGGTAGATGTGGTGGCTATTGATTTGCCAGCCACACTTGAGGAGAAGGAGACATATACTCCACCACTACCACCTCCTTCTCCACCACCACCACCACCACCACACAAGCCTGGCTATTAATAGCCTCCTCCCCTTCCTCACCTCCCCCCCCCCCCAGTTGCCTGATAGCGGCTGCATCTTCTCTCCTCCCCCCACCCCCTTTTTCCCTCCTCCTCGTCTCCCTCCTCGTCCCACTATCGCACGTCTTTCGCACAAGAAACCACCTACCTCAGTGAGACACGTAGCGTGGACTCACTCATTTGCCCGACAGAGCGAGAGTTCCTTACCCCAGACCATGCGTTGGATTTATCCCAACATGTGAGTATAGAACCGCGTGGAATTACCTGTTGGTAATTACCTGTTGGTGATTACCTGTTGGTAATTACCTGTTGGTAATTACCTGTTGGTGATTACCTGTTGGTAATTACCTGTTGGTAATTACCTGTTGGTGATTACCTGTTGGTAATTGCCTGTTTGTAATTACCTCTATAATTTCCTGTTGGTGATTACCTGTTTTTTAATTACCCTATTCATAATTACGTTTGTAATTACTTTTTGGTAATTTCCAGTTTTTAATTACCTGTTTGCCTTGCACGGGAAGAGGGTTCTACAATCGTGAGGTTTGGGGGGGAGGGGGCCCATTTTTTGACACTTCTTAACCATCATAGAACTCTTAAGACTTGTATATATATGCAGGCCACATTTACCGTATCCTTGACTACTTTATAATACCTCTCAGCCTTTAATCTTATGTTATTAAATGTACTTTTTTACATTTATTTTTCTGTTTCAATCATAATCCTTGATTAACTTCACTTTATATCGTGTGGTTGTCCCCCTGCCTACGTCATCAGTCTAGTTTAGAAGTTCAAAGGATGTGATCTGGGACGCTCCTGACTCTTCTCTCTTCCATTTCAGCCCGAGCTCTCGAAAGCCTTTTCTATTTATGTGCTTGTGTGTGTGTGGGGGAGGGGGGGATGCTCCTCCGCTCGCACACATGACCACTGCGAGGAGGGAGAAAGAAGCGTGCACAGAGAGAGAGGGAAGAGAGAGAGAGAGAGAGAGAGAGAGAGAGAGAGAGAGAGAGAGAGAGAGAGAGAGAGAGAGAGTGGATCGTACACCGTCGTGGCCAAGGATCGTATCCCGTCTTGGCCAGTGATGAGTTGATCTGGACTGTTGTCACACCTTTTGACCAGAACCACCTCCCTCCCTCCCTCACTCCCTCCCTCCCTCCCTCCCTCCCTCCCTCCCTGCGCGCCGCCCTGACTGTATTTGATACTGTCTGTATATTCCGTATGACGTAACACTCTGACGAAGAGATATTCTTAGATTTATAAGGTAAAGCAAATGCAGTTACTCGCATTTGTGTGTGTGTGTGTGTGTGTGTGTGTGTGTGCGTCGTACCAACCTTTAAGAGTGGACTGATTTTAGTCTTGAGTCAGTCGTACGCCCACGTCGCGCGGGCGTAGCTAGGGCTGCGGGACGAGCGTGCGTCACATGGGGGGGGGAGGGTCTGTGACGCTACGTGCGTCACAGATCTGGGGGGGGTGGTGGTCTGTGTGACGCGCCTGTGTCCGTCACGTCGGGCCTTCACGTCTTGTGCCTCGCTGTGTGAAGGGCATCGCCCACCAGTCAGCGGCTGACGTCAGCGGTGTTCAGACAGAAGACAGAAGGACAGATTGGAGGAGAGGTGGAGGGGGGAGGGAACGTATATATATTCTCTCTCTCTCTCTCTCTCTCTCTCTCTCTCTCTCTCTCTCTCTCTCTCTTCCCCTCACCGATCACCACCCTGCGTCGATCGAACCCTGATAGATAATCCGTCTCGAACGACCTCACTCGCACGACAAAGACGACACGGGAGGAGGAGGAGGAGGAGGAGCGACGACCACCTCCTCCACGACCTCCCCCCTCCCCCCCGTCCCGTCCCTCTAAGCCGGCGCCGCCCACCCACACCCACACACCCACCCACACACCCCTCCCCCCACCCCCCGCCATTCATTTGCATACTTGTTGGTTTGAGAGAGAGAGAGAGAGAGAGAGAGAGAGAGAGAGAGAGAGAGAGAGAGAGAGAGTCATCGAAGGAAAAGTTTCGCGTCGGAAGTAATCACTTAAGATCCGTTGACCGAGGGAGGGAGGGAGGGAGGGGGAGGGGGCGGAGGGGAGGGGAGGGGTGGTGGGCCGTAGAGGGATGGGCCCAGACCGCCGACCAAGGCCCCCCCCCCCCACCCACCGACCACCGACTTGCCCCGACTCCCCTCCCTCGGCCGACTGCCCGACTCCCGTGACGCCGATCAAGATATCATTGAGCAGTTTGCGAGGGAGGTGGTCCGCGGTGACGACCAGTGGTCTTTTCTGGCCCCACTTCGGACCACACCCTCCCCACCACTTCCACCCTCCCCCCCCCGTCTCTCTCTCTCTCTCTCTCTCTCTCTCTCTCTCTCTCTCTCTCTCTCTCTCTCTCTCGCTTCGGGGGGTTAGTGTGAGATTTGCCATGGTACACCGCTGACGGTGCGTCACTGTCAGGACAGCGAGAGGGGTAGGTACACTGCTGAAGGGGCGTCACTGTCAGGACCAGACGTCAGCTCCATACACTCCCTCACACACACACTGGGATCCACCTCCACCCATATAATACAAAAGAAAATGAAAAACATGGTGGACGACATCATGCTGTGTGTGTGTGTGTGTGTCTGCCCCTGGCATGCATGCAGTTCTCTCTCTCTCTCTCTCTCTCTCTCTCTCTCTCTCTCTCTCTCTCTCTCTCTCTCTCTCTCTCTCTCTCTCTCTCTCCTTCCTTCCATCTCCTCCCCTGTTCCTTCCTTTGTCCTTCCTCTTTCCTTCCTCCCTCCCTCCCTCTTCCCACGTCCACCCCTGCGTCTCTCTCTCTCTCTCTCTCTCTCTCTCTCTCTCTCTCTCTCTCTCTCTCTCTCTCTCTCTCTCTCTCTCTCTCTCTCCACACACACACACACACACACGGCTCACTCTACCTACCGTCTCCTTGTTACCATGACTGGCGCAGCGCCACCTCCTGAGCTGGGGAGTGGAAGGGAAGGGTGGGTGACGGAGTGGGGTGGGGATGCATGAGGGGTAGGGGGTAGGATCTCCGTCTGGTCTCCTCTCCCTCCCACCTCACCCCACCACCCCTCCACCTCCTACGCCCACCTCCTCAAGGCAGAGGAATTCACATGTGTTCTCAGTACGTGTGTGTGTGTGTGTTTGTGTGTGTGTGTGTCTGTCTGTCTGTCTGTCTGTCTGTCTGTCTGTTAGTGAACTGTCTTAAAACGTCTGTTAATAGATAATTTTTTCCTTAACCTTGGTCAAACACGTCATTACTTCTTTCGTATGACTCGTTTTCCTCCGTGTTTATTTAATGAGGGTAGACTATACTAGAGATGGTTAATTTGAAGAGACACCCCCTCCTCCTCCTCCACGCCCATGTGTCAACGTATGCTGTACATCAATGTTGATTTGTTGATAGCTGCGTTATGTTATAAGCCGATGTTAACGCTCCGTTGCTATAAGGAACGAGGAATGCAATCGATGTGTTCTGCCGCCATGTTAACGTCAGCTTAACGAAGGAAGGGTATTCGAGTACATAGTATTCGACTTGTCATTTCACTAATAGTGGCTATCATAGCCTAGCGGTAGCGCTCCCGCCTGTTGCGCAGGGGTCCCGGGTTCGATCCTGGCTGTTGGAGGTTTGTAAGATGTATATATATATTTATGGAAGAATGACCCCATGGCGCTTCGTATGTTTTCTTAAGTTTATCCAAATACTTGAGCTTATTTTATACCCTCTTGTCTGTTTTCATTCTTATCGTTAATTTCGTTACATGTTCTGTGTCTTTGTTCTGTAAACAGCGTTCGTAATTCTACGTAAGTTGAGAATTTGAGTTGTTTTTTCTTACGTCACTCGTAGCGTGAGGGGGTCATGTTACGCTTGCCGTAGGGCGAGAGGGAGCGAGCGTAGGCACCGACCGACGGCGTGACGCCCGCGCGAGAACTTTAAGCAAGACTGGCCACTTGAACGTGTTGTTTTGGCGGGAGATGAGTCCGTTCCCACCCCCCTGGCGGCGGCGAGTGAAGTTTAGCAAAATTGGCACTTGAGTCGGGTGGGAGGTTTTTTTTTGTGGAGGAAGATGTTAACGCGCCCTTCCCTTGGCTGCATACTAGCGGCGGGACGCGAGAAGTATAGCAAGACTGGCCTCTCGGACCATTTATTAACGTAGCTGGTGTGACGCGGCGTCATCCCCCTAGCGGCGGCGCGAGAAGTATAGCAAGACTGGCCACTCGGACCATTTATTAACGTAGCTGGTGTGACGCGTCGTCATCCCCCTAGCGGCGGGACGCGCGAAGTTTTAGCAAGACTGGCCGCTCGCACCGGACGTTCGGGAGGGAGATGTAACGCGTCTCGGCGGCGGCGGCGTGAAAGTTTAGCGCAAGACTGGCCTCTTGAACGAGTTGTTTTGGCG
Source organism: Panulirus ornatus (assembly GCF_036320965.1). Lineage (NCBI taxonomy): Eukaryota > Metazoa > Arthropoda > Malacostraca > Decapoda > Palinuridae > Panulirus > Panulirus ornatus. Next base: position 25,099,998 of record NC_092280.1, on the reverse strand, counting down.
GGAGATGTGATGCGTCCAGTGCGGGCCAGTCCAGTCCCTCTCCTCCTCCTCCCTCCCTCCGGCGGCGGCGGCGGCGCGTGGCCCTGTCAACACTAGCCGCGGCGTCTGGCCGGCCGCAAGGACAGGAAGTCCGCGCCTCTCGCGCACATCCTGAACAGGTTTTCCTCCCGCCACGGAAGGTGTTTTGGACGCACCGGTCGGCAGACGCTCTTTTGTGCCACCATTTTCCTTCCTCGTACATACCGCACCTTTGTTGTGGGGTCCGGCCTGATGGCTATCGGTGGATGCCAGCGCGCCCCCACACCCCACCCCAGCAGGATACTTCCTCCCTCCTCCTGATTAATGCGGTGGTCCGGACGGGCGCCGGATTGAGCCGTTTTGTGACTTAAATCAGCGAGTTTTTTTGTGTTTTTTCTTTTTTTCTTTTAGGTTTATTGGGAAAATAGAATATTGATGTGGTTGATGGATTTGAAATTGACGTGGGATTGAGGTGTACGTATCCCGGGTGATGCTGGTGGTGGTGGTTGGCGATAGTTGTTGGTAATGTGGATGATCGTGGTGGTGGTGGTTGATGACAGGTGATGGTATGGTGATTGTCGTGGTATGGGGAGGGGGGTAATATCGAAGTGGCATACTGTGGTGGGTGTGGTAGTGCAGCAGCTGCACCGTGCAGCAGGACAGTTGGGAAGGAGTGAGGCAACAGCAGCAGAAGGGAAGGAGTTTGCGGAGGGGGTGAGGATGGGTGGGTAGAGGAGGGGGCAGGTCGTCCTGCAGGTGTGGGTGGTATGGCCTGCTGCTGCAGGATGGTTTGGGGGGGGAGGGGTAAGGGGAGGTGGTACCTGATGTCAGGGGTGAGGGGAGAGTAAGTGGGCGGGGCGGAAGGCAGCTGATGAGTCCCCCCCCCCCCCACACACACGCACACGCACACACCACTTAAGGAGCCCACACCTGTGTGATTTACAACCCACGCTTTTATTTACAGCATTTACGCGGTGGTTTACGCTATTTTACCTCATTTACCTCATTTCCGTACTATATTAACACACACACACACACACACACACACACACACAACCGTCCCATCACTAGCTTGAAACCAACGATTTATACATTTATTAATAAACTGTTGCGCCCTTTTTTTTTTTATTATTGTTTCTCCTCGTTACCTTCCCTCGGTCCGGCGCGTTGTCAACGGCGGCGATGGTAAACGACGGCGGGAATGGTTAACGAGTGAGGAATGCAAGATGCAGGCGGCCCTGTAATGCAAGCCAGGCAGAGAGGAGGAGGTCCTTGCATTCGTGCCACTGGGTGTATTACTGTGTGTGTGTGTGTGTGTGTGTGTGTGTGTGTGTTGGTCGTATTTTTTTTTTTCATTTTCATCTATGCCTGCGTGTGGTTGTTTACGTTAAGGCAAGTCTGACCCAGTCGTGGGTAAGCTGCTCCTGCTGCTGCCACACGCAGGAAGTGGGGCGGGGCGTTGAAGGGGAAGGGGGAGGAGAGGGGAAACGTTGAGGGTGGTGGGAAGGGGGAAAGGGGAAGGGGATGTGTGTGTGTCACTGAAAGAAAATGGGAAGGTAACAGATCTAATTTGACCTTGCCTTCTGATCATACCTTACGTTACCTTAACTTGCCTTGACATACCTTACCTTACCTTCGTTTATTTCCCCCCCTCTTAAACTTACCTTCATATTGTTTACCCTTTACCTTACCTTACTGTCACATATTATCCCCCTCCTTACCTTCACATATGACCCCTTACCTTACCTTACCTTACCGTCACATAAGATCCCTTACCTTACTTTACGGTCCCATATTCCCCCTTACCCTCACACATAACCCCTTACTTACCTTAACCCTCACATAAAATCCCTTACCTTACCTTACCTTCACATATGTTCCCTCTCTTTTACCTGTCCTTACCTTACCTAACCTACCCTAACCACCCATCCCCTTAAATGGACTTTCCTCCCTACCACCCGTTCACCACATCCCACCGTAACGTAGCGCCGTCACCACATCCCACCGTAACGTAGCGGCGCCACCACATCCCACCGTAACGTAGCGCCGTCACCACATCCCACCGTAACGTAGCGCCGTCACCACATCCCACCGTAACGTAGCGCCGTCACCACATCCCACCGTTACGTAGCGCCGTCACCACATCCCACCGTAACGTAGCGTCGTCACCACATCCCACCGTAACGTAACGTCGTCACAATGGTATACTGCAACTGCCCCCGACACCTCGGAGTCTCTTAAGGTGTTCGGATGTCGCCTTATATGAGGCCTGGGAGACGACATTATTGTCTCACACGTCCTGGTCATCGGGTAATTAGATTGGTAATTGCCCTGTCAAACCTTGTAGGGGACGAAATTAGCGTCACCCGGTCACTCAATCGTGTGGTTAAACTGGCGATCGCCCAGTTCGCGTGATTAAGCCAGTAATGGTCCACTCAGAAGGCTTGTAAATTGGTGATTGCCCAGTTCACGTGATTAAGCCGGTGATTGCCCACTCAGAAGTCTAGTGTACTGGTAATTGCCCAGTTTACGTAATTAAACTGGTAATTGCCCACTCAGAAGTCTAGTTTTCTGGTAATTGCCCATTTCACTTAATCACGTAATTAAATTGATAATTGCCTTGTCAAAAGCCTTGTATTCACAAGCCAGTTACAAGCAAGCATTATATAACCATAGCTCACAAGCAACTACAATATTATTCTATGAAACAAGACTGGAAAATATATATATATATATATATATATATATATATATATATATATATATATATATATATATATGGCCATTTTAGTTCAATCAATATCTCTTCATAAGGTATTAAAGAAAAAAAGGGGGATCCGAAGCTATGTGTTGTGGAACCTGATCCCGCTCGGGACTTGGTGATGACTCTGTCGTAAATATTATCATTACGATTTGCGTCGCCGATGATTGGTAGACCAAAACAGATTCGGTATGAGGTACGCGAGTCTTGGGGGAAAAAAAAAAAAAAGAGGATCGGATGCTTTTATTGGAGGAGCTGAATTCTCTTGTGTGAAGCTCATGTGTTTTAATGTCCAGTCGTGTCTTGCCAAGGCGTGGTAGTGGCTGTGGCCATCGGAGACTGGTATAGAATATATAGAAAGATAGAAGCTAGAGAGAAAATGGAGAAATGGTCAGTTACCAACACTGTAGGTAGATTTAGGTGAGATTTTTATATATATATTTTTTTTTTGCATGCTTTTTTCCCCCAGTTTTTATATTGTTTAACCCTACGAATTTCCCCCCCTCTCATCTTCAGTGCTCTTTCCCCCTCTTTTGGACGACGTATTGACCCAGGACACGCGAGAAAGGATATGTGTTGCAGTAGATAAAGTGTTGATATGTGTTATCAGCAGGAAATCCCCATTGCAATATATTGAACATATATATATATATATATATATATATATATATATATATATATATATATATATATATATATATATATATATATATATTCCTATGAGTCCACGGGGAAAATGAAACACGAAAAGTTCCCAAGTGCACTTTCGTGTAATAATCACATCATCAGAGGAGACACAAGAGAGAAATTGTGATCCTTTCCAATATATATATATATATATACGATGGGTCGAGTTCAGCATCTGCGGGGTGGAAAGACTTTGTCTGAAGTAAAGTAAAAAAGGAAAAAGGATTAAAGATAAGAAGATAAGAGGGAGTGTTTAAGATAAAGATAGGAGATAATCTGGTGGGGGGGGGGGGGGCAGCAGGTGAAGACTAACGAGAGGTTTGGGGAACTAGGCTGTTACGTTCCCCGGTCTGGGGGGGGGGGGGGGAGCTGGTTGGTGTGGGGAGGGGGAGTGATTAGGGTGTGTACGACCCATGAACACGACCCTCGCGCGAGAGTCGTCCAGGAGGAGCGGACGAGGTAGAGGGGTTTTGGGGAGGGGGAGCTGGCTGCGGCTGCGGCTGCGGCGGCAACAGATGCTAACCAACAGGAAACTGTTAACTGCCGCGTGGAAGGAAACTGCGGAACACCAGCTGTCGATGACAAAGACGCTGTGGAGAGGGAGGGAGGGAGGGCCGGGTGGCAGGTGGTGGTGTGAGGTGGCATGAGGAGGAGCGACTGGTATGAAGGGGGGAGGGGACGGACGGACGGGCGGGTGTGTGTGTGTGTGTGAGGAGGAACTAGTCTGATAAGAGGGACGGGTGTGTGTGTGTGTGTGTGTGAGAGAGAGAGAGAGAGAGAGAGAGAGAGAGAGAGAGAGAGAGAGAGAGAGAGAGAGAGAGAGAGAGAGAGGAGATATGAGGGGGGCTGATGGTATGTACCAGGAGGAGGAGGGGAGGGTGGCAGGTGTGTGTGAGTATGGATGGGTGGCAGGTGTGTGGGTGAGTATGGATGGGTGGCAGGTGTGTGTGAGTATGGATGGGTGGCAGGTGTGAGTGAGTATGGATGGGTGGCAGGTGTGTGTGTGAGTATGGATGGGTGGCAGGTGTGTGTAAGTATGGATGGGTGGCAGGTGTGTGTGAGTATGGATGGGTGGCAGGTGTGTGAGGAGGGATGAATGGCAGGTGTGAGGGGAAACACACACAAGTGAGGTTGTTAAGGAGGAAACGAGATGACCTTTGCGCTCGCGCGCGCGCGCGCGCGCGCGTGTGTGTGTGTGTGTGTGTGTGTGTGTGTGTGTGTGTGTGTGTGTTTCCGTCAGGGGGAGCATTAGCAGGGCTCCCCACCACCCCACTGGGGAGAGGGGGTCAGCAGTAAGCAGGTCCTGCCAGCAGTGTAAAGCAGGTGTTCCCGTCGACACATGCTACCTCGACAGGACCAGTTCAGCAGGACAACCCCACCCACCCACACCTTCCTTCCTGCTCTTCCACCCTCTCTCCCCCACAGGATAACTCCATCCCGCCCCGCCCCCGCCCCCGCCCCGCCCCGCCCCGCCTCTGAAAAGGGGCCAAATTACTTTCTGTCGCTCGTCCTGTGGTGTGGGGAATACTGCACGAAGCGGCCACTGTCCCGTTGCCGGCCCGAGATAACTGCAGAACCCCACGTTTTGTTGGTGTGTCTCGCAGGGCAGTAAGTATGGGAGGAGGTCCGTAAACCTATGGTTTACGCACACACACACACACACACACACACACACAGTCGACACACACACACACACACACGCACACACACACGAGTCGTGGTGTCTTTCCTGTACGCCAAGTGGAGGAACGACTCTGAACAGAGGGTCGGTCCGTAAGCTGCGCTGGTGTATGGTGTTGCATAGCACCCCGTGCTGGTGTGTGTGTGTGTGGGGGGGGGGTTGCATAGCACCCCGTGCTGGTGTTCGCGGGGGGGGAGGGTTGCATAGAGACCCTCTCGTCCAGTATTGACGACCTCGAATCTGTGCCATGAATAATTTCGAAAGGGTTCGTGTGTGTCTTTGTCTAGTGAGTATTATTGTGTTGAAACCCTGACGACTAGATCCTGTAGATGGGTAGGTAATGGAACGAGGGGTCAGGTCACCCAACCGTGGGTAGATGGTGGTCCGTTAGGGGGCACGCGTGTGTCATGCGCAGAAGGAGAGGAGGGAAGAACACTGGTATTCAGGGGGGTCGTGATGTCACTCATCTCCCACGCCCTTCTGCACCTCCTCCTCCTCCTCCAGCGGTCACCGCTTCCACGACACTCGTCTTCCTGGGGGCCAAGTCTGCGTCACCGTCTCCTGGAAGACCTCGAATGCGTCCTTCGGGCCTGCCACCTCCGCCGTGGCCTGTAGCGCCAGCTCCTCAGCTCACCAGTGCCTGATGGGGGGATCATCGAGGTGCGCGCGCGTGTGTGTTTGTGTGTATTTCGAGGGTACACGTGGGAAAACGCGGCCTCCCCCCTCCGCCTTCTTCCCCTCCACTCCTCTCTCTTCCCCCTCGAACAAAAGGTCAACAACAACAGCAGCAAGCAGTAGCGGCAGCGGTGGTGGTGATGGTGGTGATGGTGATGGTGGTGGTGATGGTGGTGGTGGTGGAGGTAAGCCTCAGCTGGAAGCCTACCGCATCATTCATGTCACACCTCAAAATAGCGGCTGGCCTAATATAGATGGAGAAAACACACACACACACACACACACACACACACACACACACACACGGAGGAGATGGCCTGTCTACTCCAGCGACCGTCATCAACCCGTGCACCAAAACCTCCCAGTTCGAAGGAGTTATCTGTAGTTGGGGACGCCCCGTGCACACGCCGGGTGTGTTCGGTTCGTGTCGGCAGCGGTGTGTGTGTGTGTGTGTGTGTGTGTGTGTGTGTGTGTGTGTGTGTGTGAGGAAGGCAAGTACCCGCTCCGAAGAATGGTATTAACATATTTAATGATGTGAGCCTTGCCACTGCAGCAGGGACCCCCTGTTAGGTAGAGGCGCGACCCTGGCCGCGACGCGAGGAGGGAGGGAAGAGGTGTGACTTTTGGAGGCCGTGAGATGGGTGAGGATAGCACACACACACACACACACACACACACACACACACACACACACACGCCACATACGACTAGTGATACGTGCCCATCCCACACAGGTGATACATACCGTGGATAATTTCCCCTGAACTGTATTTCGTCTCCCCAGCCGGAGTGATGTCGGGTGATGGGGGGGGGGGGGGGGGACTCTGGGGTGTGTTATCGTCTGCCACACCATTTATTGGCTTAGTCAGGGGGAGGGAAGGAGGAAGGGGTGGAGGGAAGTGTTGGCTTGCAGTTGGTCAAGGTTGATATCAGAAGGCACTCCCATCTCTGTTGGCGAGGCCCTCTCCACTATTGTCTGTTAGCGAGGCCCTCTCCACCAGTGTGTGTTAGCGAGGCCCTCTCCACCAGTATCTGTTGGCGAGGCCATCTCCACCAGTGTCTGACGTACCCCAGCCTCTCATAATGAGCAGTGTGAGTAATTTGGCATGAGTGGTAAACCAGTGTTTTCGTGGCTGTCGAGAACATACACATATTGTCAATAGGGCCCAAATGCACCTTGAGAAGACACAGTCTCGTCGACTGTATCAGCACATGTATCCTCCTCTTTACACCCATGATGTTCCCCCTGGCTAAGGATCGTGTATCTCCCTGCTGTTGTATGTATCACAGGCCTGTATCATAAAGGGGTAACCACCTCCTCCTCACCCCACCCTACCAGCCTCCCAACATACCCCCGGTGTGTGTGTGTGTGTGTGTGTGTGTGTGTGTGTGTGTGTGTGTGTGACGAACGGGTGGTCAGTAAAGGGGTCAACTTCGCCACCACGTTTTGCATGACTCTCGCCCTTAAGGTGATCGTCACCATAACGGCTTTTGTCACTTTCCTGCCCCCTCACCTCACATCATTCCCACACACACTCATTCTAACAACCCCACAACATCATTCCCACACACACTCTCTCTAACAACCCCACAACATCATTCCCACACACACACACACACTCCCCCTAACAACCCCACAACATCATTCCCACACACACACACACTCGCTCTAACAACCCCACAACATCATTCCCACACACACACTCGCTCTAACAACCCCACAACATCATTCCCACACACACTCGCTCTAACAACCCCACAACATCATTCCCACACACACACTCGCTTTAACAACCCCACACCATCAATTCTTGTCCCAGACCCATAGCAAGCATCGAGGTGTGTGTGTGTGTGTGTGTGTGTGTGTGTGTAGGGTGGGGGGGGGGGGGGCAGTCATATACTAACCAATTTACCACCCTGGTCAATAGATTATCAATTTATGTCTATAATTAATATTTTTTCTTTTTTTCTTTATGGCGGACCTTGGCTTAGGTGAAATCTGGCCTGTGTGGTTAATGGGTAAGTTCTCCTCGTGCCCGACCGTGGGTAAGGGTGCGAAGGTAGGTATGGGTAGCCATTAGGTAGAGTGAGGCAAGCACTGAGGTAGGCAAGCATCTGTAGGGCAAGGCACGACGGGTAGTTAGGGTAACTTGGTCGGTCGATTATAGATACATCTTGGACGGTGGTTATTGCTGGGGGAGATAGTTTAGGTAGATAGATGGGGTGGGTGAGTCGTTAGGTAGGGAGGTAGGTAAGGGAGACAGAGATGGAAGGCTTCGGTGAGGAGGGTGGGGCAGGAGGGAGGGTGAGGGAGGGAGGGAGGGAGGGAAGGAAGGAGGGAGAGGATGACGGTTGAACCAGCTGCTAGCTGCCCCCAACCCCAGGACGGGCTGGCGGAGGGAGGCAGGGAGAAAGGGAGGAGTTGGGAGGTGGTTGGTGGTGGAGAGAGGGAGGAGTGGTGGTAGGGACTGAGGGAGGTGATGGAGAAGGAGTGAGCTTGGTGGTGATAGTGAGTGGTGTGTGGGAGATGATGGTGGAGGGTTAGAGGTGTGTGGGAGATGATGGTGGAGGGTTAGAGGCGTGTGGGAGATGTTGGTGGAGGGTTAGAGGCGTGTGGGAGATGATGGTGGAGAGTGAGAGGTGTGTGGGAGATGATGGCACAAGGTGAGAGGAAAATTCAGACAGAAATCTGAGTGCTGGAGGAACAGACAGTAAAGGTTAGAGGCGTGGGAGAGGAGAGAGAGAGAGAGAGAGAGAGAGAGAGAGAGAGAGAGAGAGAGAGAGAGAGAGAGAGAGAGAGAGAGGAAATATTCATAGGTGGGAGTGCTTCCGGCCAGCGTGGTAGGGGAGAGGGGTACCTTGGTGAGCAGGATTGGTAGGGATTGGTAGCGGAGGACACGGGATTGGAGCATGTAGTGGAGGGAGAGAGAGAGAGAGAGAGAGAGAGAGAGAGAGAGAGAGAGAGAGAGAGAGAGAGAGAGAGAGAGTACAGCAGAAGGCTCCTTCCTCACCCCACCACTATAGATGGAGACAGGACAGTAAAACAGAAGGCTCCTCCTCACCCCACCACTGTAGATGGAGACAGGACAGTAAAACAGAAGGCTCCTCCTCACCCCACCACTGTAGATGGAGACAGGACGGTAAAACAGAAGGCTCCTCCTCACCCCACCACTGTAGATGGAGACAGGACAGTAAAACAGAAGGCTCCTCCTCACCCCACCACTGTAGATGGAGACAGGACAGTAAAACAGAAGGCTCCTCCTCACCCCACCACTGTAGATGGAGACAGGACGGTAAAACAGAAGGCTCCTCCTCACCCCACCACTGTAGATGGAGACAGGATGGTAAAGCACCTCCTCCCACCCTACCCCATCACCATGGATGGAGACAGGATATCAGTAACTGCTGGAATCAAGGAACAAAGAAAACGGGAACCAGGAGCAACCGATCGGGTGATGAGGAGAGTTTTCCATGTAATACAAATTAGTTTAAAAAAAAAATCTTGTAACAAACTAGTCGGGGAGTTACTACCAAGAAGAAGTATATATATATATATATATATATATATATATATATATATATATATATATATATATATATATATATATATATATATATATATATGGAATGTAACTCCCTCTCCCCATCCAGGCGTGGGGGCGCGAATCAGGGCAGGAGGGAAGAGTGGAACCAAAAAGCGTCTTACATTTTCTCTCCTCCCATTCTTTACCTTCTCTCGTCCGTGGATTATCTCTCGCATCCTAAGCTTACGAAGCAAATTTCTGTTGGTTACTTCTCTCTCCCTCCCTCCCTCCTGTTCTTGTTTTCTCTTATTGCTAGTATGTCCTTTTGGCATTGATTTAAAGGTTTCAAAGAGGACCCGAGGCGTCAGTGAGTTATATGTAAGCCAGCGGTCAATTTGGAGTTTATTGATATTAATGAAAGGGAAGTATGAGTCACAGAAAACGAGAACTCTTGTGATTCACTGAAGACGCCGTCAAAGATCAGGGTCACGTCATACCACAACCCGTGTGCCGTTTTCTTCTTCATTAGAACACGGGAAGGGCTTGGCCAATGGTGTCCACACTTCATAAATATATATTCTACGCTTTTACGAGACTTCAGCGGCCGTCAGTGCTTCAGAGAACAAGATCACATCTTCCCGTTTTTTTTTCTTCCCAGTTGTATTTTCATGACTTGGGTTTGAAAAGTAATTGACCAATTATAATAAATTGATAAAAAAATATTGAACGTTTTTTTTTTTTTTACCGGATGAAAGTAAGATCCAAAGTTCAAAGTCATAGGATCAAAGGTTAGGTCACAGGGTTAAAGGTCACAATCTAAGGATTAGGTGTCAGGTCACAAGGTTAAAGGTCACGGTCTAAGGATTAGGAGTCAGGTCACAAGGTTAAAGGTCACGGTCTAAGGATTAGATGTCAGGTCACATGGTTAAAGGTCACGGTCTACGGATTAGGTGTCAGGTCATAAGGTTAAAGGTCACGGTCTAAGGATCAAAGGTCAGGTCACAGGGCTAAAGATCACGGTCTAAGTACCAGAGTTCAAGGTCATGGGATTAAAAAAAAAAGGGGCTAAGGTCATGGTCCCCGAGGTCACAGATCTTGGCGTCACAGGTCAGGGGTCACAGGATCCCAGGTCAGGAACACCGGGGTTAAAGGTGAAGGTCAGAGGTCACGGTATTTTAAGTGTCAAGGTCACATAACCAACCATGAAACTTTAAGATATATATATATATATATATATATATATATATATATATATATATATATATATATATATATATATATATATATATATATATATATTTCCTCCGAAAATATTTTTAAAAAGAATTGCCAGGACAAAAAAAAAAGAGGGAAAAAAAAGCAACTCACATTGCGTGTACAGTTTTAACATCAATTGCTTTAGGGAAGATGAATATGAGGTCAAAGGTCACATCCGCAAATTTATATATATATATTCTCATTTTGAGGCTCGGATTTCAAGAGAAGAGAGCCACTTGACCCCGCAAGGGTCAAAGGTTATTATATGTCATTAGGGACGATAAAGGCATCCTCATTAGTGTGGCATGTTTATGTCTCGGGTGTCATGTGGTGTCGGATGGTGAAGCTTTGTGTCATGTGGTGTCGGATGGTGAAGCCTGGTGTCATGTGGTGTCGGATGGTGAAGCCTGGTGTCATGTGGTGTCGGATGGTGAAGCTTGGTGTCATGTGGTGTCGGATGGTGAAGCTTGGTGTCATGTGGTGTCGGATGGTGAAGCTTGTTGTCATGTGGTGTCGGATGGTGAAGCCTGGTGTCATGTGGTGTCGGATGGTGAAGCTTGGTGTCATGTGGTGTCGGATGGTGAAGCTTGGTGTCATGTGGTGTCGTATGGTGAAGCCTGGTGTCATGTGGTGTCGGATGGTGAAGCCTGGTGTCATGTGGTGTCGGATGGTGAAGCTTGGTGTCATGTGGTGTCGGATGGTGAAGCTTGGTGTCATGTGGTGTCGGATGGTGAAGCCTGGTGTCATGTGGTGTCGGATGGTGAAGCCTGGTGTCATGTGGTGTCGGATGGTGAAGCTTGGTGTCATGTGGTGTCGGATGGTGAAGCCTGGTGTCATGTGGTGTCGGATGGTGAAGCTTGGTGTCATGTGGTGTCGGATGGTGAAGCCTGGTGTCATGTGGTGTCGGATGGTGAAGCCTGGTGTCATGTGGTGTCGGATGGTGAAGCTTGGTGTCATGTGGTGTCGGATGGTGAAGCCTGGTGTCATGTGGTGTCGGATGGTGAAGCCTGGTGTCATGTGGTGTCGGATGGTGAAGCCTGGTGTCATGTGGTGTCGGATGGTGAAGCTGGTGTCATGTGGTGTCGGATGGTGAAGTCTGGTGTCATGTGGTGTCGGATGGTGAATAAATTCACGTAGTATCTTTTAATTTCTTTGGTTAACAGAATAGTTACTGACTTCGTCTCATTCAAATAATTTAGTTATTTCATTTATTTATTTTTTTTCATTCATTCAGTCATTCATTTTCTGTTGCGGTTGCGGGGGGGAGGGGGGTGGGGGAGAAGAGAGAGAGAAGAGAGAGAGAGAGAGAGAGAGAGAGAGAGAGAGAGAGAGAGAGAGAGAGAGAGAGAGAGAACATGCAGTTAGAAGCGAAAGTCCTTCCGTTCGGCATCGGAGTATTGACCTCTAAGCGTCTGGTGATGATGACTCAGCGTTAGCCTAATGTTTATGTAATCATATATAAAAAAAAGAAGCCGGGTAACTATTTACCGAGTCAGTAATTACTCGGGTAATTATGGCTGACTATGATCCGTGGACCAGCTTACAGCGTGAGGGCATCAATTCCTTTTTATTTTTGTGGGGTAATTAAACTGGTGGTTGAAATGGGATATAATTACCAGGGAATGCATTTCAGCGTGAGGAGCAGTTGCTAATTACTCGCATAATTAGCGGCTAATTACACTCAGTGGATAACTTCAGCGTGAGAGCGCTCGCTAATTAGCTGAAGTCATCGCGGTTTAATGGCGCGCTGAAGCCGCCACGGGTTTTTTAGCGTGAATGGCATTTGCTAAATGGTCGCGTTGGTTGGGTTTTGGTCGAACGCTAAAGGTCACACACACGTCAAGCGTGAGGGGCCCATTTCTGTGGCCTGGTCTGGGTTTAAGCTTTGCCACGCACGCTAACCGTTGTGGCGACAGCTTAGAGTGCAGTGTGTGCGTGTGTGTGTGTGTGTGTGTGTGTGTGTGTGTGTGTAGTTCCTCAGACATTTTGATAGATATCCCGGTGAGTACGACGGTACGACCCTTGGGTATGGTGGTCGTACCGTCGTGCTCAAAGGGTCGCACAGTCGTGTTCACGGGTCATGTACCGTCGTGCTCAAGGGCTCATACCGTCGTGCTTAATGGGTCGTACCGTCGTGCTTAAAGAGTCGTACCGTCGTGCTCAAGGGGTCGTGCCGTCGTGCTCAAAGGGTCGTACCGTCGTGCTCAAGGGTCGTACCGTCGTGCTCAAGGGTCGTACCGTCGTGCTCAAGGGGGTCGTACCGTCGTGCTCAATGGTCGTACCGTCGTGCTCAATGGGTCGTACCGTCGTGCTTAAAGGGTCGTACCGTCGTGCTCAATGGCCGTACCGTCGTGCTCAAGGGCTCCTGTTCGAGTATACTCCCCCAGCAGTATACTGCAAACCATATGTTATGTAGTATACTACGCCAGTCATATGTTACCACCCCATCATATTACTTAAGCCACTTTTTACTTAGATTTAACTTAAGAAAGGTTAAGAAAGAAACCATTAGAGGCTTGCGGTAGTGTACTTATAAAATCCACTTCTGTAAGTGTACCAAGATCCATGGGTACGAATTGTAAACAGTTTACGGTAAATCTGACTGAGATTGAAAGGTTTCAAAATACCAATAAAACTGACATGATTACAAAATACCAATAAAACTGACATGATTACAAAATACCAATAAAACTGACATGATTACAAAATACCAATAAAACTGACATGATTACAAAATACCAATAAAACTGACATGATTACAAAATACCAATAAAACTGACATGATTACAAAATACCAATAAAACTGACATGATTACAAAATACCAATAAAACTGACATGATTACAAAATACCAATAAAACTGACATGATTACAAAATACCAATAAAACGGACATGATTATAAAATACCAATAAAACGGACATGATTACAAAATACCAATAAAACTGACATGATTACAAAATACCAATAAAACTGACATGATTACAAAATACCAATAAAACGGACATGATTACAAAATACCAATAAAACTGACATGATTACAAAATACCAATAAAACTGACATGATTACAAAATACCAATAAAACGGACATGATTACAAAATACCAATAAAACTGACATGATTACAAAATACCAATAAAACTGACATGATTACAAAATACCAATAAAACGGACATGATTACAAAATACCAATAAAACTGACATGATTACAAAATACCAATAAAACGGACATGATTACAAAATACCAATAAAACTGACATGATTACAAAATACCAATAAAACGGACATGATTACAAAATACCAATAAAACGGACATGATTACAAAATACCAATAAAACTGACATGATTACAAAATACCAATAAAACTGACATGATTACAAAATACCAATAAAACTGACATGATTACAAAATACCAATAAAACTGACATGATTACAAAATACCAATAAAACTGACATGATTACAAAATACCAATAAAACTGACATGATTACAAAATACCAATAAAACTGACATGATTACAAAATACCAATAAAACTGACATGATTACAAAATACCAATAAAACTGACATGATTACAAAATACCAATAAAACTGACATGATTACAAAATACCAATAAAACTGACATGATTACAAAATACCAATAAAACTGACATGATTACAAAATACCAATAAAACTGACATGATTACAAAATACCAATAAAACTGACATGATTACAAAATACCAATAAAACTGACATGATTACAAAATACCAATAAAACTGACATGATTACAAAATACCAATAAAACTGACATGATTACAAAATACCAATAAAACTGACATGATTACAAAATACCAATAAAACTGACATGATTACAAAATACCAATAAAACTGACATGATTACAAAATACCAATAAAACTGACATGATTACAAAATACCAATAAAACTGACATGATTACAAAATACCAATAAAACTGACATGATTACAAAATACCAATAAAACTGACATGATTACAAAATACCAATAAAACTGACATGATTACAAAATACCAATAAAACGGACATGATTACAAAATACCAATAAAACTGACATGATTACAAAATACCAATAAAACTGACATGATTACAAAATACCAATAAAACTGACATGATTACAAAATACCAATAAAACGGACATGATTACAAAATACCAATAAAACTGACATGATTACAAAATACCAATAAAACTGACATGATTACAAAATACCAATAAAACTGACATGATTACAAAATACCAATAAAACTGACATGATTACAAAATACCAATAAAACGGACATGATTACAAAATACCAATAAAACTGACATGATTACAAAATACCAATAAAACTGACATGATTACAAAATACCAATAAAACGGACATGATTACAAAATACCAATAAAACGGACATGATTACAAAATACCAATAAAACTGACATGATTACAAAATACCAATAAAACGGACATGATTACAAAATACCAATAAAACTGACATGATTACAAAATACCAATAAAACTGACATGATTACAAAATACCAATAAAACTGACATGATTACAAAATACCAATAAAACTGACATGATTACAAAATACCAATAAAACGGACATGATTACAAAATACCAATAAAACTGACATGATTACAAAATACCAATAAAACGGACATGATTACAAAATACCAATAAAACTGACATGATTACAAAATACCAATAAAACTGACATGATTACAAAATACCAATAGATCTAACCTGATTCCAAAATACCACGTAATCAGACATGAACGTCAAATCTGGGGACATATTTACCTTTGATATGCAAATTGCCCCTCTGGTGTTACGTGCCTGCCTAGCGATCCTGACTGAGCGTTTTCTAAGAGGATTTAAGAGATTAATGAATCCCTCGATGGATTAATTCCATCAGTTACACGTTGGTTGCTGGATTAATTCCGTCAGTTCCACTTTGATTGCAGGATTAATTCCGTCAGTTCCAGCTTTGATCGCTGGATTAATTCCGTCAGTTCTGCATTGATCGCTGGATTAATTCCGTCAGTTCTGCATTGATCGCTGGATTAATTCCGTCAGTTCTGCATTGATCGCTGGATTAATTCCGTCAGTTCTGCATTGATCGCTGGATTAATTCCGTCAGTTCTGCATTGATCGCTGGATTAATTCCGTCAGTTCTGCATTGATCGCTGGATTAATTCCGTCAATTCTGCATTGATCGCTGGATTAATTCCGTCAGTTCTGCATTGATCGCAGGATTAATACCTTCAGTTCCACTTTGATTGCAGGATTAATTCCGTCAGTTCTGCATTGATCGCTGGATTGATTCCGTCAGTTCTGCATTGATCGCAGGATTAATTCCTTCAGTTCCACATTGATCGCAATATTGATGTTGCCAATCACATTTGATCATCGAAATCAGATTGGTACTTCGAATCGGATTGGCGATTCGGACCAAGTTGTTGATGTTTCCAATCGGATTATTATCCTAGATCCTTGTCTCGAATTCAGACTGGCATTTCAGATTAGATTGGTAGTTAGGGCGGATTGACCAGTCAGATTGGACTGGTATTTCCAGTCAGATTGGACTGGTATTTCCAATCAGATTGGACTGGTATTGGACATGCCGACACTTACACTTACAAGTTAAGTGCACTTAGATTGATCGACGTGATGGCAGTAACATGCCGACACTTACGAGTTAAGTGCACTTAGATTGATCGACGTGATGGCAGTAAAATGCCGACACTTACGAGTTAAGTGCACTTAGATTGATCGACGTGATGGCAACAACATGCCGACACTTACACTTACGAGTTAAGTGCACTTCGATTTGTCGGTAAAATAACGTGACTGTGTTGGACTGATTGGAGGGAAGTGAGGTTTGATGTGCACGAATTTCCGGGGGAGAGAGAGAGAGAGAGAGAGAGAGAGAGAGAGAGAGAGAGAGAGAGAGAGAGAGAGAGAGAGAGAGAGTACGGATTTCTGGGGAGAGAAAGGTATGGTGTATGGGGGGGGGGGGATTATCTGGGGGGAGAGATAGGGTAAGGGGTATCTGGGCAGAGGCAAGGTAGGGGATTACTGTGAGGGCGAGAACAGTTGAGTTTACTTGGGGGGGCGGTGGGGGATTAACTAGGGAAGAAGCAGGGTCGGGATTACTAAAGAGAGGCAGAGGGACGTTGGGGGATTAACTAGGGAAGAAGCAGGGTCGGGATTACTAAAGAGAGGCAGAGGGACGCTGGGGGATTAACTAGGGAAGAAGCAGGGTTGGGATTACTAAAGAGAGAGGCAGCTAGACTTACGGGGGATTACTTTCAGATGAGGCTAGGTGGGGATTATTGGGTGTAAGGCAGGAAGGAGATTTCTATGGAGAGGGAGGGATGGGATTGACAGGGAAGGGAGGTAGAGTGGGGATTACAGGCGTGGGAAGCACTGTGGAGATTACTGGCAGGGTATTCATCACTGGGAGAGAAGACAGGGCAGGGGTTCCTAGCAAGGCAGGAGTCGGGATTACAGGCAGGGTATAGATTACAAGGAGGAGAGAAGCAAGGGTGGGGATTACAGGGATGGCAGGGGTTATGATCCTAGGCAAGGGAGGTAGGGATAGGATTACAGGCAGAATAGGGATCACAGGTTGTGGAGACATGGTAGGGATTACTGGCAGTTGGTGGCAAGGAAGGGATTACAGACAAGGGAGTTAGGGTTACAGATAGGGTGGTGATTACTGCCAGGGTAAGAAGGCCCACAGTCTGGGTAGGTACTACTGGCAGGGTAGGGATTACTAGCAGGGGTGGGATTACTGGTAGGGGTGGGGGGATTTACTGACAGGGGACATAGGAGTACACCCAGCGTAGGTGTTACTGGCAGGGGGGGACACAAGGGGGTTACAGTCAGTGCGGGTATGACCGGCAGGGGAGAGAAGGGATTACTCGCAGTGGGTGGGAAGGGATTACCGGCAGGGGTGGGGGATT
>NC_092280.1:25074930-25077430 GCF_036320965.1 Panulirus ornatus | reverse complement strand
TACCCTTCAGTTGGACCGCTGGCACTGGTTTACCTTGTTCTTTGTTGTTTGCCTGCCGACGTTGCCTTTCTTGCTGCTGGCTTTGTTTGTCCCATGGCGGATGGTTGGTTTGCACTTGGTTTACCCTACCAGTTTACGCTACATATACTAGAGCATATGCTCGCGGGTATACAGTCGAATATATACATTTTGGTTTACACTCGCGTATACTCTCGGTTATGCCTTTACGTTTACACTCTGGTATCCGGGTTGATCTTCAGGTATACTGTTAGGTTTACGTTTGGATTTACACTTGAGTGTCCTGGTTTACCTTAGAGTAAACTCTTTGATTTACAACCGGGTTTCCACGTGAGTAAACATTTTGGTATACCTTCGGGTTTTAAACTCTGATATCTAGGTTTACCTTCATGCATGATTATACTCTGGTATACCTCTGGGTTCAACTCGACTACAAACGGGGTTTACCTCCAGGTTTAAAGTTCAGACCCACCGGGGGGGGGGGGGGGGGGGGGAGCACGTGGGTGCGTAGGGCCGCACGTAACGCACGCGAAACCAGAACCCGGCGTTGACGTCACGATGGCGGGGGGAAGGGGGGGGAGCAATAGTGACATCATCATCATCATCATCATCGTCGTCATAGTGACGTCACCGGTGCTGTATATTGATGTCAGAGGGAGCGATGGCGTCATCAATCCTGCACTGACGTCACGAGGTTACACGCACACCCGCGGAATCTGCGATGACGTCTGTGTGGGGATGTTTTGACGTCACCATGGACCGGTGGCTGACATCAGTGGGCCTCTGTCGTCACTGGGTGCCATGGTGATGACGTCAGGGGAAGTGTTGATGACGTCAGCGTGGGTGGTGTCTGTCAAGTGGTTTTGGCTGATTTGGTAAACACTGGTGTTGTTCTCTCTCTCTCTCTCTCTCTCTCTCTCTCTCTCTCTCTCTCTCTCTCTCTCTCTCTCTCTCTCTCTCTCTCTGTTTGAGTAAGTATTCATGTGTGTGTGTGTGTGTGTGTGTGTGTTGTGTTGTGTGTTGAGTTGTGTTTATGTGTCTATGTCTGTGTGCTCGTGTGTACGTACATTTGGCCATGTGCCAGATGTGTTCAGGGCGTTGCACGAACGTGTTTGTCTGTGCATGTATGCATGCATGTATGCAGGCATGTATGCATGCCTTATGCATGCATGTATGCATGCATATATGTATGTATGTATGTATGTGTGTGTGTTTGTGAGCACAGACTTCACAGTTCACACGGTCGACATCCCCAGTTAGGCCAGAGCGCCAGGCGTCCCTATTGCCTAGCCTTCGTGTGCCAGTTTACAGCATCATGTTATGTGCCGATCATACCACATTCTCCGTACACATGTTTCACTTCACACATGTCCCTGCGGCGGAAAACTGTGTGTGTGTGTGTCCACTTGCGCTCATCCGAACTCAGTCTTCGTGCATCAAAGAGGTCAGTGTAGTACCTCTCTCATTACGGTGTTAAGGGTTCTAAGTCATTGTGAACGACCCTGTGTTGTGTCCAACGTGACTTCAAGACCCCTTTTGGTGACCTGCCCCCCCCCACACCGCAACCCCACCGCAACACCCTCCATGTCAACCCCTTTTCCGCTACCGCTAGGCAAGGTGAGCATGGGGTTCACAATAGATTTACCTGGGGAAGGGAGGGGGAGGGGGGGTTACCGGCACAAAGCAATCATGCACACTCGTAGTCCACCTACCCCTCCCCCCCCAACCCCCACCCCCATCCTCCATGCACCCTCTCATCCCCACTACCCCGTCAATGCGCTCCATGCCACCCCGTCGATGCGCTCCATGCCACCCCGTCGATGCGCTCCATGCCACCCCGTCAGTGCGCTCCATGCTACCCCGTCAATGCGCTCCATGCCACCCCGTCAATGCGCTTCATGCCACCCCCGTCAATGCGCATGCCACCCCGTCAATGCGCTCCATGCCACCCTCGTCAATGCGCTCCATGCCACCCCGTCAATGCGCTCCATGCCACCCCCGTCAATGCGCTCCATGCCACCCTCGTCAATGAGCTCCATGCCACACCCCCGTCAATGAGCTCCATGCCACCCCCGTCAATGCGCCTTGTTCACACAGGATGGTAGATGTGTCAGTTCATTTCGTATCTATCGCGTTCCCTCTGGCTTATTAAGCTCCTCCCACTGGGGAAGAGGTGGGTGGGTGGTTGCAGGGGGAACTTTGCTATCATTATCATGGCCATTGGGTGGGGGGTAAGGGGGGGATGGATTCTGAAGGTGGTTGTTATGCCGTTCCCCAGTGGAACTCCTCTCACCCAGTGGAACTTTTCTCACCCAGTGGAAGTTTTCTCACCCAGTGGAACTCCTCTCACCTCCAGTGGAATTCCTCTATTCCCCCAGTGGAACTCCTCACCTCCAGTGGAACTACTCTCCGTAGTGGAACTCCTCTACTCCGGTGGAACTCCTCCGGTGGAACTCCTCTAATCCGGTGGAACTCCTCTCCA
>NC_092280.1:25007430-25072430 GCF_036320965.1 Panulirus ornatus | reverse complement strand
GAGGAGAGGGGATGGATATAAGGGTAGGGGGTGTTGGTGATAGGAGGAGGGAGGGAAGGGAAGGGAGATGTAAGGGTAGGGGGTGTGTGGAGGCCGGGCGCCCGCGCCCCCTCACCTCACAGCCTGGTGGACGGACGCCGGGAGGGTGGTGCCCTTGGAGGGAACACATCCTACACTCCTCACCCGACCCCCGCCGCCCTCCCCACTGGTCATTTACCCATCACACACCCTCGCTGATATCGAGACACAGCTCATCATCGCGCCCCACTACGTCAGGGTGTACATGGGGCGGGGATGTGCTCAGGTATTGTTACATCAGGGTGTACATGGGGCGGGGATGTAATCATGTTACATATGGATGTACATATGTGTAATGGTGATAGTACCGATATGATGATAATAATAATAATGATAGTAATAATAATGATAACAATGATAATAATAATGATAGTAATAAATAGTAATAATAATAATAATAATAATAATGATAACAGTAATATTAATGATAATGATGATAATGATAATAGTAATAATAATAATAATAAATATAATAATAATAATAATAATTATGATAATAATAATAATGATAATAATAATAATAATAATAATAATAATAATAATAATAATAATAATAAAGTAATAATAATGATAATGATAATATTAATAGTAATAATCATAATTATAATAATGATAATAATAATAACAGGTAACTGTGATCGGCTAAAGAACCAAACCAGAAAACATGAGGAAAAACCCGTATAAAAAGGCTTGGGGGCTGTAATAAGGGTGGGGGAGGGATGGGGGGGGTGTTACAATGTTTACATAACTAAGGGGTCGGGGTGTTAAACAGTGTTTACATAACATTAAAGGTAATTTTAAAATATTCACCACGTTCGGATGGGAGGGTCTGTTAGGGCACAGATGTGCCCGGTGCGGTTGTGGGGTGCCGACCTGCCCCTTGGGGACGAGGGATCTCTGATGAGGAGAGTTGACGGTGGCGGGCGAGGTTAGTGCACCAGCTTCTGTGTGTGTGTGTGTGTGTGTTATAATCTTATTTAATTCTTAGAGTTCCCGTCCAGGTGGCGCAATTTAAGTGACCGTGACATTCCGGTAAAAGTACTCTCAAGCACCGCATTTACCTTACCCAACTACGTTGGACAACATTCTCACGCGAGACAGTGTGTCTCAGTAGATTTCTTATCTGGCGTCTGAGGCATGTTGGTGATACTGGGTATCGTCATTACTTGTAAGATTAACCATCTGTGTTTACTCTGTGTGTGTGTGTGTGTGTGTGTGTGTGTGTGACAGCGGGAGAAAAGGGAGAGTAGGAGAGCAGGATGGATAGACACCTGGGCATGGAGAGAGAGAGAGAGAGAGAGAGAGAGAGAGAGAGAGAGAGAGAGAGAGAGAGAGAGAGAGAGAGAGATGAAATAACCATATTCATTGACAGTATCATATTTCTCATCACAGCAGTACAGTTTGGCGTATGAGAGAGAGAGAGAGAGAGAGAGAGAGAGAGAGAGAGAGAGAGAGAGAGAGAGAGAGAGAGAGAGAGAGAGAGGAAAATGACCTGGAGTTATTTTCAAATATTTACAAACACAGTCATTTAAATTTAAACACTTCGCTTTATCCTCCTCTTAACACGGAAGGCAACGATTCTCCTTACGGACAACTCAGGATTATATATATATATATATATATATATATATATATATATATATATATATATATATATATATATATATATATATGTTGGAGGCGATTCTGTAAGCACAGCCCGCAGAAAATCCTGCGGGTTGAGTTTACAGAATCCCTTGCAAAAGCTGTGCTATGTTTTATGTTGGCCAGACTGGTAAGGATCTTTATGTTAGATTTCAGCCAAATGAATATAGTATAAGAACAGGACGAGAATCAAATGCTTTGTTTAATCATGTTAAAAATTCTGACCATTGTACTGACAGGAGTAACGCTATTTCATTTAAGTGTCACTCCTTTACCACGAGAAATATCATTGAATCTTTCATTATTAAATACACAAAGAATTGTAACACTGATATCAGTGAAGGTCTATACAAACTGGATAGCTTTGTCGTAGGCAAAATTTGTGAACAGTTTCGTTTCCTGTCCACACGATAAAATCTTATGACAGGTATGATGCTAGACCCGAACACCACCATCAGGTAACGCTTGTTTACCAATAGCGTCTTAGCTACGTCTCTTCCTTTTAAATCAACTGATTGTTCTACGTCTTCTATCTCGTTCTTGTATCTATCTCCACTGACGTTGTGATTATTACACGAAAGTGCACTTGGAAACTTATCGTGTTTTATTTTCCTCGTGGTATCATTATATATATATATATATATATATATATATATATATATAATATATATATATATATATATATATATATATATATATATATATATATATATATATATGCTGCTTATTTGTAAATGTCAGTGGTTAAGGTGTTTCCACAGGTGTTCCATTAATCAGTCATGTACACTCCACTTGCGGGCGTTCGTGTGTGCGTGTGTGTGCACTTTCCTACATCCATTCATATCACCTTCTGTCCCATCCTCCCAGATATCCAGGCCACTACAGGGTAGTCCTGTGGGTACGGAGTAATAAGAGGGGAATTTTGGGTGCAACTGACTTTTCTTCGTAACTAACTCGGGCCTTTAAGTTGGGTGAGTGCGAGGAAGTCAGTGGCATACACGTGTGTCTGTGCGTGTACGTGTTTATGCGTGTGTGTGTAAATAGGTAGACAGAAGGGCAGATGAAATAGTTACAATGTTCAGTTGGATGTCATTTGCCAGCGTAGAATTGTCGAGGGACGTGCGATTTGAAAAGGAAAAGCATAGTAAATGTAACACGTGTAGCTCTGTGATTATTTTGATATAATGTTTTAAGTTCATCAGCGCAAATTACTTTCTATATTTGGATTGTTTTAAAACTATGCGACTCATCCCGGTTGGTGAGTTCGGGTCCCACAAATTTTGCGCGTGGTGGCTTGGGACCGCGCGTCGCTGCTCAGATACGCTTGGTTCTCAGTTGCCAGTGTGGCTGTAGGGGGTGAGGGGCTACTTCCTCGTGCCGGGTTCAGGCGGAAACTTAATATATGGTTTGTGGCTCAGTTAGTGAGATAGTCCACCGATGTATGTGTGATAAGGTGCTATTCCAGTGCTGTTGTGGTGTACCGTGTAAAGGATCAGTGTTACACATAGTGGATTTACACGTCAAGTCAGCATCGAGGGAGCACTGGGACTCCGCGTCTGTCCGTGCGTCGGCTGCTGGTAGGTCGTAATGTTTACTTCCTCTATCTCATCTCCTTCCTTTGTATCTCTCGTGCCTCTTGCCACGAGTAGTCCAGCAGTGTTGTGTGTGATGCCAGTCGTATCTCATGTCCAATCACCCACCATGTTAGAAATTACAGGGTTTAAAATCCCCTTTGGTGCGTGGAGTGTGTATGGTGATCGGATGGGTGTGCCAAACTAGCAGATTTTTCTGTGCGATTTTTTTTAAACGAATTTGAGTGTCAAGCAAAGCAGTGGCAAGTGTGCCGTGCAGTGTGTAAACATAACATAAAACTGGCAATAGTTTCGTGAGAAATAGAGTTGGGATCCGTCATCAGGGTAGGGTTGGGAGTAAAATATATTAGGCCTACCCTCTGGCATCATCCCCCCTACTCAAGGCTATGCCCAGTTGAACCATAGCAAGACTATAGACGGTGGAGACTTTATTTTCATATCGTAGACACACACGCTGCAAGGTTTATGCACATCAGACGTGGAGGAATCGTTACACGCAGCCGAACTGAAGCTGGGTACAGGACTGGCAAGGTTAGGTTGTAGATTGTGTTTACTCTCTGGGAGGTGGAAGTATCGGTCATTGCCATTGGGTACAGGCGCAGGGCTCAGCACCAGCTTTGTGTGTGTGTGTGTGTGTGTGTGTGTGTCTGGACCCGTACCGTGTTCACCCCTGCTGCCTCGCTCTCCCCTCCCCCCCCCCCCCCTCCCCAACAACTCCAGACTCCCACAAGCACTAGGTGACCTGACCCCGCCTTAACCCGAGTGACTGGAGGATTGCACGAGATGCTCGTCAGCGTCTTTGCCTTGGGAAGCAGAGGTCAGGTTATTGGCTTGGTGGGAGAGGGGGAACCCCCTCCCCTCCCTCCATTTCCAGCGTGGTGTACCCAACTTTAACAGACGTGGGCAGCGCGCGGTAGAGGTTGTATACCTTGCTCACAGCATGTTCATCACACTGACAGTGTGTGTGTGTGTGTACTCTGGTTGGCAGGCTGGCTGGCCAGCCTGGTCTGGCCGGACGGTTGGCCCGCAACCATACCCCCATGTCACAGCCCTGGGGCTTTGTTCTCAAGTACAACTATGCCACCGGCTCGCAGTGTCGCGAAACCACTTGTTAGCCCGTTCTACACGCAGGGGAAGTCCGGTCGTGACTGCTCCACCACATGCATGTTGGGACAACCACTGGGGTAATATTGATCCCTGGCAGTTGGGTTGGAAGAACCTAGGTGTCGTTATAGCACTCTCATTACACTGTCCCGTTTAGTGCGGTGGAGGTTAACTTGTTTATAGCGTGTATGTTAGAGTCGCTATCTTTCCACCTCTTTATCAAGGTCCTTTTTGAGCTGTTGTCAACTGTCTGATTATCTTATATTTCATGAGTACACAGAGCGATAGGACACAATGGCTGGTTTATTTTTTCTCTTTATCGTTTCATTGCTTGGTGTTCAGTGCGCGAATACTCTAACACAGCAGAGGAATTACTTCTTGCGATCATCCACGTCTTTCACTCATAGGAATAGTGATCGTCTCTTCTGACATGTTTCTTTTGTAGGTATTTTAGGAGCCCGAGGTGTGTGTGTGTGTGTGTGTGTGTGTGTGTGTGTGTGTGTGTGTTAGCCTTCATCCTTCTTCTCAGTACACGACATAATACTCGTTGGTTTTGTCTTTATTGTCATCGGTTTCCGCGTGGCATTGACATACTCTACATGCGGTCTCACCGTACCATTATTACATAACTTGAGTGGAACACATCTGCCTCGTCTTCTTGACGTTCCGAACACTCCTCCCCCGCCCCCCCCGACTGTGCCTGCCACACTATTTGCAACATCTTGACCCCGTGACCTCGACGGCGCCGCCCTTGAACGAGACGGCTACTTCCTCCGGGTATGATGTCCTGACCTTTTTGACCTTTCGGGCCACAGTGTACCCAAGGGGTCGCAGCCACCATCTTGGTCGAAAGGCTGGCTTGAGTTTCCGGAAGGATGAGTCATTATTAATTAAAGCGTTTCTTTAACATTGCGTCTGGAAGTCGGGTTCTCGTGTCCTCGTTTTTGTGCCGTTGTATGTGAAGCTCTGGGCAAGCCACAGCAGAGTGATTGCGTCACACAGAATATCCTGTGGGATATGAGCTGATATACTGCTGTATCATGTCAGTGATGTAACACTGTATCAGTCTTTGTCCAGTGTTGTAACACACACTGTATCAGTTTTTGTCCAATGTTGTAACTGTGTTTCTGTCCAATGTTGTAACTGTGTTTCTGTCCAATGTTGTAACTATCAGTTTCTGTCCAATGTTGTAACTATCAGTTTCTGTCCAATGTTGTAACTATCAGTTTCTGTCCAATGTTGTAACACTATCAGTTTCTCTCCAGTGTTGTAACACTCAGTTTCTGTCCAGTGTTGTAAATGTTTCAGTTTCCGTCCAATGTTGTAACACTGTATCAGTTTCTGTCCAATAAACGATTAGTAATATTTTTTGTATTGGTTCCCTGACCACGTTAGGTGTCGCCATATCAGACAGCTGTGTGTGCATCGCGTATATTGACAGACATGGCCTTGAATCATATCCGGTACATAATTAATGAAAGACATCGGTTGTTTGGTTCCAACCAACCAACCAGTCAACCAGCCAACCCACCCCCGCCCATTTTACCGTGCCACACCAACGGGATCTGAGGATAGTGAACTTTTGAGCCTAATTCTCGAAAGCTTTAGCGAAGTGACTACGTAAGTTCTAACTCGTGGAATGGCCTGTGTGTGTGTGTGTGTGTGTGTGTCGTAATTAGTCAACGGCTAAAAGTTAGACCATCGGAGCTGTTGTTGATCCGCCATATATATATATAGATACTCGTCCACTCTCCAGAAAAGCATCTGTCCACCTCATTTTCCCCCCTCCTTTCCTGTCCCTCACCCTGAGCTTGATGACGTAGTGATCCGTCTGAGGAATATTGGAAGAGTAGACGCAACCGTTAAGTAGCCATGGCTGCTGCTCCGTTGACTCCTCCGGGGTGAGTGGGGGGGGGCGTGCGTGGTGTGTGCACGTTTGAAAGTTTTGAATTTCTCATCGTCTGCGATGTGTTTATAAACTTTAGTTAGTCCCTGGTTATCCATTTTTCTTCCTAGACTCCGTCGCGAGATTAATATTTTTTCTCTCTCTCTTTTTGTCCATTTTTATTTTTTTTTTTAACCACGAATGTTATTGAATTAATGGAGCATGTTTGCCTCGTCTTTCGTGAAGAACTCTCTCATTTTGCAATGTGTCTGGAATCCCAAAATTCCACATCCATTATTGAGTTGACATACTTTTCCCCAGAAACCCTCCCGCTGAAATTTCCTCTTGACAACATTTTCCCTGATCAGACACTGGTCTCACCTGTTGCTGTCTGTCTCCCTGACACGGACATACATACATACACACATTATTACGCAGTCACACAGTCATTTACACACTGTGTATCTCGACATGCATACGTACATACACACATTATTACGCAGTCATACACTCGTTTACACACTGTGTATCTCGACTTACATACGTACATAAACACATTATTACGCAGTCATACACTCATTTACACCATGTGTATCTCTAGTCAACTCTGGTATTGCATTCCGTAAACTTTCATTCCTTCCAGTGGGCATAGATAGCTCTTGTCAGCTGTGGTGTTACATTGTAAAACATTCCTTACGTCGTGAAAATCTCTTTATCAGCTGTGGTATTATCGTGTCGTTCATTCGTGGAACCGGGTAAATCTATTATCAACTGTGGTATTACGTACATGCCTGAAACTGTGTAAAATCTGTTATATACTGTGGTATATTCCATTGTAAAAAAAACATTCCTTACAACCGTGTAAACCAGTATCCACTGTGTGTAAATCGGTTATAAACTGCATTCCTTTAACAATGTAAATCTGTTATCAACTGTGGTATGAAATTGCCGTACATTCCTTAAACCGTGTGTAAATCTGTTAGCCACTGTGGTATTACATTGTAAAACAGTCCTCAAGCTGCGTAAATCTGTCTGCAATCGGCTGACACTGTAAATCTGTTTTCAACCGCGGTATTACAGTGCCATACACTCCTTGCTCGTCCCTCGTATTGTAAAACACTGTTAGTATTATTTCCTCGGGGGCTTTCCTCCCTCCTTGTCGATTTATCCTGTGTTGGTTGTAAAGTCCTTTTTTCCCCCCATCAGCTTTTTACCTCGACACAACCTTTCACCGTTTAGATTTACATGCGGGATAGACAGTTTTGCTCAATAGACAGTTTTACTGTCAGGCGTCTGCAGTGAGTGTCAACCACAGGGAGATGGCAACCACAGTAGTCCCCTAGAACTTGATGTCAACCACAGTAGTCCCCTTGAACTTTGTGTCAACCACATTAGTCCCCTTGAACTTGGTGTCAACCACATTAGTCCCCTTGAACTTGGTGTCAACCACAGTAGTCCCCTTGAACTTGACGTCAACCAAAGTAGTCCCGTAGAACTTGGTGTCAACCACATTAGTCACGTAGAACTTGGTGTCAATCACATTAGTCACGTAGAACTTGGTATCATCCACATTAGTCACGTAGAACTTGGTGTCAACCACAGTAGTCCCCTAGAACTTGGTGTCAACCGCAGAAGTTCCCTCCTCCCCGTGTCAGCCTCAGAAGTCCCTCCACCCCGTGTCAACCACAGTAGCCCCCCTCCCTACTTAAGGGTCAGCCACAGCAGGTCGGTTCAGGGGGCAGGAGTCACCGTGTGTAGCACACGTATTACCTCAGCCTCTGGCTCTGGCGGTGGCGCTGGCGGCGGTGTTGGGCGAGTTGATTGAGGTGCGATACCATGATGACGATTGGAGCCAGCCACCCAGCAGCAGCAGCCAGGCTCCGCACCCACCTGCCCGTCCGTGCCTTTGTTGGTGTGGGCAGCTGGTGTGTGTGTGTGTGTGTGTGTGTGTGTCACCACGTGGAGGAGGGTAATTACAAGTCTCACCACCAGGGTGAGGGAGATAACCTGCCCTGAACCATTATCCCTCCCAACGTATTTTCTTCCATTCTGACATCATTGTTTACTTCCCCCCTTCGTTGAGTGTGTGTGTGTGTGTGTGTGTGTGTGTGTGTGTGTGTGTGTGTGACGAGCCTCGGCTCTATATAAAGCAAGGCTTTTTTGACCCTTATTGAGGTCTTGTGTACAGCAGAGTCCCATTCTGTTTTTCCTCCTGTTTGGCTGGTTAGCTTGACGAGCGTGGCCGCCGTGATTTTTGCGTGTGCGCTGCGGTAGAAAAATGACGGCGTTCAGTCCTGCTCCCATGGCTGGCCAGCCCCGACCAGACTTTGGGGTCGCAGTGGGTGTTGGTGGTGGTGGTGGGGACTGATGGTGATATCTGGTGACCAGCCGGCGGCCAGGGGGTGGGTGTTGGTGACCAGAATGTTGGGGGAAAGTGTTGGTGATGGTATCCTCTTCCCCCCACCCCCAACGCCAGGTGTGTACCATCACCACAAAAGTGGGGGAGGGAAGATGGGGGACAGTGTCTCCCCTTCCCCACCACCACCACCACCACTACAGATAGGGGGCTGCGTGGGGGCCTGTCACCCCCACCAGTCAAGTCAGTCTCTTGAGTGTTTCGCGACACAGTCCCTCCTCCGGTCCGACGCAGGCGACCTCTTCTGACTGTCGACTGTATGGGAGGGTTTCTATCCCCTTACACTGCAATATACCGACCACCCTACGATTTAAACGTGTCAGTATACTGTGTATATTGTTTTGCCATATATATATATATATATATATATATATATATATATATATATATATATATATATATATAGTCACCGTATTGAAGGGGATATGAGGAAAGAATTGGTCAGTGGTAATGTCCAATGGGAACGGCCACTGAGGTGTAGGTGGGGCGAGGGAGACGCCTCTTGAGCGAGACGTTTTGAGATAACGTTTTGGGGAGATAAGATACCGTGGTTTCTGAAGCTAGGGAACCCGGCCTGCGGTAGACTAGGTTGTTCCGGTGGGTTTAAGTCCTTTGGGCACGACGGGACGACCCCAGGGCCACGGTACTACGACCCCTCGTGCACGACACTTAACGACCCGTGGGTATGATGGCCTGGGCTGGGGGTCAGGTCAAAGGCAAGGACATTATACCCGGGTTTGTTTTTTGTCTTTATGCCCAAGGGTCGTACCGTCGTGCTCATGGGTCGTACCCTCATGCTCGAGGATCGTACCTTCGTGCTCAGTGGTCGTACCGTTGTGCTCAAGGGTCGTACCTTCGTTCTCAAGGGTTATTATTTCGTGCTCAAGGGCCATACCGTCGTGCCCAGGGGTCGTACCGTTGTGTTCAAGGGTCGTACCGTCGTGTTCAAGGGTCGTACCGTCGTGCTCAAGGTGTTCCAAATACTGGATAATTGTAATTAACAAAGTCATCATAACTGTTTCTATATTTGATGACGTACATATTGGCATAAGACAGATCCTTCAGTCCAGAGCTCATCAAGTAAACCAGCATGGGTTTAATCAAGATGAGGTATACTATCATACCAAGGAAGGTTTAAGGTAAACCTATTATGAAGCAGACCAGACGTATTTACCTATGGTGAGGTAGGTATACTATCATACCAAAGCGTAAGGTAAACTGGTACTGCAGTATATTAAACATGGGTTTACTGAAGGTAAAGTATTCAGTCATATCAAGGTAAACTGGTCCTGAAGTAAACCAACAGCGGTTTACCATAGGTGCTTGAGGAGGTTCACGCCGTAATTATTGTCTATGGCAACGGTGTTACGGGTGACTTGAAAATTTATTTTTCGTCCTGGACGAAATATTCCTTTTTTTTTCGATGGAATTCTCGTTTTCGTACTGGACGGAATATTCGCTTTCGTCCTAAACGAGTTAATCTTCCTTTCGTCCTGTGTTGACTTAATATTCGTGTTCGTCTTGATGAAATATTCCTTTTCGTCCCTTTAATTGGAATATTCCTGGGCAGAGTATTCATATACGTTCAGCTTGACGGAATATTTCCCTTTTTTGTCCGTCTAGATCAAAGAATCCCGTTCCTTTTCGTCCATACAGACCTATTATTACGTTCCTTTTCGTCCTTTTTGACCGAAAATTTCTGTTACTTTTCTTCTGTTTGGGCCAAATATTCACTTTCCTTTTCGTCCGTCTTAACCAAAGATTCCTGTTCCTTTTCGTACGTCTCGAGAATCCCGCTCCGTTTCGTCCTTTTCGTCTGGAACGAGGATCGCTCTCGTTTTTCGTCCGTCTAGACCCAGAATATTACTGTAACTTTTCGTCCGGGAGGAGACGGGACGTTCCTTTTCGTCGTGTTCTTTGTGGGTGTGTCTATTGATTTTCCCAGCCTGGGTCTTGAGTGTGTGGATATTTTTTTCCTCTCTCTCTCTCTCTCTCTCTCTCTCTCTCTCTCTCTCTCTCTCTCTCTCTCTCACTCACCTTGGAGTCTATGATGTATCTCAGCAACACACACACACTCTCTCTCTTTCTCTCTCTCTCCCCCACGCTTGGACCTTGAAGGTCTGTGTGATGTATCTAAGTAACACTCTCTCTCTCTCTCTCTCTCTCTCTCTCTCTCTCTCTCTCTCTCTCTCTCTCTCTCTCTCTCTCTCTCTCTGTCTATCTATCTATCTATCTATATCTATCTATCTATCTATGTCCCTCCCTCCATCCCACGCTTGGACCTTGGGGATCTGTGTGATGTATCTATGTAATACTCTCTCTCTCTCTCTCTCTCTCTCTCTCTCTCTCTCTCTCTCTCTCTCTCTCTCTCTCTCTCTCAGCGAGCGGGGCGGGCGAGAGAGAGAGAGAGAGAGAGAGAGAGAGAGAGAGAGAGAGAGAGAGAGAGAGAGAGAGAGAGAGAGCGCGACGCGGCCCGCGCCAGTCCTAACTAATTCTCTCACGTGACTTATTGATGCGTGTGGTTTGTGATGATCTTATTTATTGATGACGGTAGGGGGATGATGGGGGGGGGGGGGGCGGGGTAGCACTCGCTCTCCTCCTGTCGCAAGGGGAGCGGAAGCTGCCGTACCCGTCTCTCTCTCTCTCTCTCTCTCTCTCTCTCTCTCTCTCTCTCTCTCTCTCTCTCTCTCTCCCGTAACCAGATGTTATGCAGATGACACACAAGAGTGTGAGTAAAAACACTGGTTAATGCTGAATATAAAGAAAGGACACCATAGAATAGCCTGGTGGATACTCTATACATAAAGTGGAGAGAGAGAGAGAGAGAGAGAGAGAGAGAGAGAGAGAGAGAGAGAGACGTCAGCGATGATGCATACATGCTCGGCAGCAAATTAGGAGACACATAAAGAGGAACGCTTTTAAGATGTGAGGGGCAACTCGCCGAGGAGGAGGAGGAGGGAGGTGAGGGTGGTGTTGCGGGAGGAGGAGCAGAGCAGCGGGAGGAGCAGCAGAGCCTCGTCGTCATGAGCCATGATGGCCTGGGGACGTGAGGACACACGACTGTTGATATACGAATGTGTCCTGCGAGATGATATGAAGGGTTGTTTACGGTAGTGTTAGGGTGGGGGGGGGGGAAGGTGAGTTGTTTACAGCAGTGTTAGGGGGAAGTAAGAGTTTGTTTACGTCAGTGTTAGGGGGAGAGTAAGAGTTGTTTACAGCACTGTTGGGGGAAATAAGAGTTTGTTTACATCAGTGTTAGGGGGAGAATAAGAGTTGTTTACAGCACTGTTAGGGGGAAATAAAGAGTTTGTTTACATCAGTGTTAGGGCAAGAGTAAGAGTTGTTTACATCAGCATTATGTGGAGATTGAGTTGTTTGCAGCAGTTATGGGTGAGTGTTGTTGACATCAGTTCTATGGGAAAGTAAGAGTTGTTTACAGCAGTACCATGGGAGAGTAAGATATCTATAGTGCGTAGTCCACGGGGATGGGGGTGTCTTCTACCCCCCCTTAAACCCAGGCTGGCTCTGGGTCGGGGTCCTTGGTCGACCAGGCTGTTGGAAGCGGCAGTCAGCAGACCCACGTAACCAGGATGGTGACCGCTGAGGAAGCCTCCGTTACCATGGCGACTGGAAATACACCCATCCTGATCTCATACCTAAACTTTCACGTAATAAATACGAGCGAACCGTTGATGTCGCAGTCTGCAGATGATGCCGAAGGGATGTGAGTAGAAAATGAGAACATAGGAAAAACGAGTCCATAGAAAATGAGAAAAGCCCAATCGGAGAGATTGGACAAAGGCGACGTCAATTTTTTTTTTATTATATATAGGATCGCTGATGTCAAGACGGTGTCAAGACGGTGATGTCCCCAAGACGGTGATGTCCCGGCGCGGCGGGAAGTCCGAGGACGTCTTCACGTCGCCATGGGCACAGAGGGAGCTCAAGTCATTTGACACCACCTCATCGCCGGACTTGGCTAGAGACGCGGGTTTGCTGGTGTCGACGTATGGTGGTGGTGGATGGGTGTGACCATCGGGCGTTTAGAAATCGTGAAGGCTTTCCCAGAGATATGGAATTTTTTTTATCTTTATTTTTTTTTTGTAGATGAATGGTTGGTCTGAAACATGGGAGAGTTTACGGAGATTATTTTCATGATGTAGGTGGTTATATCTGGCTCGTGTGTGTGACTCTGCGTCGGGAACGGAGGAAAGATGGCTTCGTATGCACACAGACAGACACATTCTTATAACGTACAGTAACCAGAGGCTACTAGGTAGAGGGGATATATATATATATTTCCGGCAGGGAAGACAAACTGGACAGAAATAGAAATCTTAACGAACGCGAGCGAGGTAAACTGGTTGATCATATTTGTCTTGTTATGGTCCGGGGCTGGGGAGGGTGGCGGCCGGGGGCGAACCCCACCCACCACCCGCCCAGGGCTCAGCTCCGTCTGATACGGACGTCCGCGCGCACACACACACACACACACACACACACATACACACACACCTGGTAACCGCCCAGTGTAGTGATCTTCCTCCTCCTTCGCCTCCTCCTCCTCTCCGTTTAAAGTTGTCGTCCACACCTGTAAATGAGGAGCTAATTACAAAGACAAATTGAATTTCGTTGGGGCTAAAATTTATTTATTTTCTTCCCAGCGTAGGTCAGTTGTGTGGGTTGGGGGTGGGGGTGGGTCAGTACCACACACAGCATATCTGTGTGGCTTTTTTGATATGTTATTGTTCAGCTTTTCTGTTATGTGGGGTAAGTATGCTGCAGCATGGTCCAGACTCCCACCTGCTTATTAATGGTAAATGGTCCTTATGCTGGTTTAGAAAAAAAAAAAAATGGCGTCGTAGATTTGATAAACCTTTTTATTTTTGCTTGTGCCAAGCTACGATTATTGCACCTCTGGTCTGTTCGTCAAGCTGGTTGGAGGCCTCATCCAACAAAGCCACCGTCGCTCGCAGTTTATTTTCGATGTGTGTCCATTGTGTCGTGTTTTGCTTTCCCAATGACGGATCCATTTTCTTCATGTTTCCAAATAATGAGATAAGAAAGAACGAACCTTGGAACGTTGACAGGTATATTTTTTTTCTCTCTCTCTCTGTCTGCTTCACCGGACTTTTGAGAGGTGTTGCACGACAAGGCTGGCCAGCCAGGGCATTTGTAGCTCCAGGAGGAAGTTCCGTACCGGGTGTTGAGTGTGAACTGAACAGGGCCGTGTGTTGGTGGCTGTACCGCTGCTCCTCATGTGTCTGTAATACGTCCGCCCGTCTGTCGTTCATCCTCATAGGCAACTAGATAAAACTGTTTCATGAGGTGACAGTCTCTTTATTATGCCTCGTCTTTACTTTTTTTTCACTCAATTTTTTTTCTTTATTCTCTCTGCTTTAAACTGCTCTTCTCTGCGCCACATTAAAGATCGTGTCAGCCAAGTGCTGGAGGTAGGGTGTGCAACGCTAGTGGTCGAGATTGGCCTTGCTCTTCCGCGATAGCCTGGAACTTCTGGAATACTGGAAGTGTGGGAAGGCCTATAGGATTTTATTTTTTGAGGGATATTAAGGGAGTGTGGTTGTCAGGTAGGCGCAAGTGTTGATGCCGCAGCCTCCACCAACGACCTGTTTTTAGCAGGAGAACAATACGACAGTGTGTTCCCAGACCCACCTATGGGGTTAGAAGGCCTTTGGAACCGCTGTAAGGTACACGGTAGGTGAGGTAAGGTCTCAGACCCAACTGGTAGGGGGTTGAAGACCTTCGAAAACCATCGTTAAGGTATACGTAGGGTAAAGGTCCCGGACCCAGCTGGTGGGGGGGGGGGGGGTAGATCTCCGAAACCATCGTAAGGTGTAATAAGTAAGGTGAAGGTCCCCAGACCCAGCTGATGGGGGGTAGAAGACCTCCAGAACCATCGAAAGGTATAGGTAAGGTGAGATATGGTCCAGCTGATGGGGGTAGACCTCCAAAACCATCGTAAGGTATAGGTAAGGTGAGGTATGGTCCCCAGACCCAGCTGATGGGGGTAGAAGACCTCCAAAACCATCGTAAGGTACAGGTAAGGTGAGGTATGGTCCCCAGACCCAGCTGTGGGGTTAGAAGGCCTCCGAAACCATGGCAAGGTTAGGTGTGGCGGGGAGGCCCCGCACATAATACATTTGTCTGCTCGCCTGACTTGCCCCTCCGCCCCCCTGGTGTCTGCTGGGGTGTCTGGGTAGCCTCAGGTGGCTCTGCTTCAGCCTCCGTCTCGCATGAAAGCAGCCAGTGATGCCGTGCTCTCGTGAGGTAAAGACACACACACACACACACACACACACACACACACACACACACACCTCAGCAGTGCCGTATATATAAGGCCAGGACGAACAAAAACGGGTCGTCACATACGTTGGTCGGTGGATCCGCTGGCGACGAACGACACACATCATGCCCTTTTTTTTCCACTAGAGTTGGGAACCTTTCCAGTGGGGAGGTGTGGAGGGAGGAGAACCTGTCTTGACGATGAGATGTCCCCCTTTGAAGCCATAGTTATATAGTTATGGGCGTGTGTTTGCATGGCTCCATGGCCCAGGCAAGTGCGAGGTGGTCGCACACACACACACACACACACACACACACACACACACACACACACACACACACACACACACACAGAGCATCAGTGGCCCCCGGGGCCGAGCCCTGGGGGTCGCTCTCTTGTTTTGGTCGACGCTTTCCCTTGCCTGCCTCGTCCCCTCTTCATCTTGCTCTCATCCCCTCCCCTCCATCACCACTCCTCCCTTCCCTCCCTCCCTCCCCTCACGGCTGCTGCTGCCGCCCCTCCCAGCCCTCTGGGCTACTACTACCCAAGGGTCAGGAGGGGCGGCGGGGTGGCCGCTGGGGGAGGGAGGATGTAGAATATGGAGGAAGTAAGGAGGGGTGGGAGGGGGATGGGGGGGTGGGGGTCATTCTCCTGCTCTGGTGACCGTCCATGGCTGCTCCTCCCTCCCTTCCCCCCTCCCCCCTGCCACAGTTTCCCACTAGGCTATTCTGTTACAGTTTTGGGTTCCTTGTCTCACGCACAGACAGACGGACAGAGGCGGCTCGCGTGTGAGGAAGCGTTTAGCAGTTTGAGCGTGATTGGCGGGAGGTTGGGCGTGAGGTTGCTGAGAGAGAGAGAGAGAGAGAGAGAGAGAGAGAGAGAGAGAGAGAGAGAGAGAGAGAGAGAGAGAGAGAATTTATGTTTGTGTGTGTGTGTGTGTGTGTGTGTGTGTGTGTGTGTGTAAGGCATGGCTAGGCCACAGGCCCAGAGAGAGAGAGAGAGAGAGGGAGAAGTGGAGTACAAGCGTCGGTCTCCCTCCCTCCCTCCCCACACCACCAACACCACGCGGTATGTGAAGTCGTTACAAGCATTTTTTCCAGACCTTTATCCTCTTTTTTTCCCCCCCTCCGTGGTGCGTTGGGTTGGCTGAAAGGCTCTCTGGTGAGGCTTGGGGTTGGGGGGTGGGGTTGGGGTTGTGGGGGGTAGTAGTCATTCCTGGCTACTGTTGGGTGTGTGGGGAGGGGTGGAGTGTGTGGGATGGGGGGGAAGAGGGCTGCTGCTGCTGCTGCTGCTGCACTGTGTTACGTCATGTGGTCCGTGGCTGCCGTCAGTACGTACGCACGTACGAAGGGTCGGTCGGTCGGCTGGCCGCCACGTACGCTTTGGCCAGTGAGGGGGAAGGGGGGAGGATCCAGAGGAGGCAGGTGGCATTGGGGTGTCGCCAGCGTTACACTGCCTCCTCCTCCTCCTCCTCCTCCTCGTCCTCCCCACTGGCTACATCCTCAGGTGGGCGATGGAGATTGCGTAACGCCGGCGTCAATAACGCTTGATTACGCCATAGGAAAGTATTCCGTAGCGGGCGTAAGCTATATGGTTGTCCGACGTGAACGGCGGGTCTTGTGCGCACTGACAGACGACCGTCATTAAAACTCGTTAATTCCTGGTTGGGGAGAAGAGGCGGAAGATTATCCCCCCACACCACCCCCTGGCGTCCAGCTCTTGAAACATCCAGGATTCCTCCTTCTCCTCCTCCTCCTCCTCCTCCTTCTCCAGATCCGATTGCTTCAGTTTTATGTATATCAGTATTTTGTAACCATGGATATCTTTCCCCACCCCCCCTTTTTTTTTTAAAGAAATGGTATGTCGAGGTTAAGAGGTGTGACAGCGCTGCTTCCCCTTCTCCCTTTCCTTCCTTCCCTCCCTCGATCAGTGACGTGCTTCCGTATACGTGTTCAGGTGGAGGCGGGTCCGTGCCACAGCGGGACGTGGAGGGGGGAAACACTGGCAACAACTCGGGTCCTGACGCCACGTGTGAGTTGAGGGATTCACCTGATCTCCACGGTTATGAGGGGGTGGTAAGGGGTTTGGGCCTTACCTCACCCACCCTCTCTCTCTGTACCTCCCTCACTTCGTTCTGGGATCAGGCCCTCATCCGCAGAGGCGTCAGTGTCGCTGGCTGCTTGACGCCGGTGTTTTAGCGGCCTGACCCATGGATGGATGGGGGACGACAACATGCCCTCCATCATGAATGCCATGTGGAATGACCTTTCCTCAAGTCTGTATCTTTAAGACCGGGTTCCCCTCGTGAGGACAGGAGGTTAGTGTGTGTGCGTGTGTCAGGCACGACACGAGAAGTGGACGGGCCAGGCCTGGAGGAGGAGTACCCTTGTTAACCTCACGTGTCCTGGGCTTATCTTGTACCAGATCAGCTCCCAGCTCCCTGGCTCAGTCCAGTGTGTGTGTGTGTGTGTGTGTGTTACTGTAACTGTTGATCCATTGTTGGGGGGTCTGTCAAGCCTCTCCGAAGACGAAGGACTTGACGAAGTTCCTTCTGATTCCCATACATATTATTTTGGGCGGCTTCGGCCGTCTCATCCATTTCCCCAAGACTGCCAAGACGCCCAGGCCTGTCCGAAGCCAGTGGTAAACATGGAACCACAGTGTAAGTTGTAATGTGTCTCAAGTTTGTACTGTTTCTTAAATTCCTTCGAAGCTTTGAGCTGGAAAGGTAGACATGCCGAGCGGCCTGTGCCCACGTTACGTACCTGCGGCACCAAGTATTGCGACGGGTGCAGCCCGCTGTGCCACTACACTTGTAAGTACAGGACAGAAGTGGACACTTTGTCATAGAATATAGCAGCCAGGATTACTACAGCTGGGTACAGATTATATCCGGCAGGCGGAACATGATCCTACTGTAGGTACAGTTCGGTGTAAGGTATGTCCTGTACCGTAAAGGCACGCGATACAGCGTTACATAACAAGAGAGAACACCTTTACTGCCGACTATAAAGACTTACATCGATCTCCACTAACAGTGGCGTCCTGGAGGAGAGGATTTTAGTCCTGTACCGGAGCTCTGCAAAGCCCTGACCCCCCTTACGAATGAACACATGTGACTGCAACCTCTATCGCCTGTAGCTGTTATCGGTCGTCATGCACTGAGGTTAGTCGAGTGCCTTTAGTGGGGCTTTTTGACCCCTCCCACCTTCATGGGATGTGGTTCAGGGAATCACAAGTGACGAAGCTAAAGACCTTTTTGGCGAGTACGATCATTGACCTACTGCATAAGCCTTTTGACTTGTTGCCTTTCAGGACCGGGTTTAGAGGGCCCAGGCCCAGCGTCATACCCGAGGGAGGGAGGAGGATGTGTTCCGCCGCCGTGCTCAAGGATCGAACCTGCCTCCCGATGCGCCAGGGTATCATCGAGACCATCTTCGTGGCCACTCGAGACGAGGGTTCGCGCTCCCCGTCAGCCTCGCCAGGGAGACAACGGCGACGAGAGGGAGGGAGGGAGAGAAGAGAGAGACGTGAGTTGCTCCTAAGGCGTTACTCTCCCTGCCGGATGATACCCCCGAATGTCCATAACCTAACCTCCTTGTCACCACCGTCTCGCTAGACTCGGGGGGGGAAAAAGGAGATAATGTTTACCGCAGTCCCATTCATAAATGGCCCGTTAACCCAGGGTGGGTGGGTGTGGGTCAGAACTTAGAAGCAGCGATGTATGTATTTATATACCCATCACAGCAGCTGGCACAGAGGGACGACAGTGGTAGACCTTAATGTTTAGTTCCTTCCCCTCCCTCCCCCCGTGGTTTGGCGGAGGAAACAGGAGGTAGAGGTACGCTTTATCTAAAACCCTCGTCGCTGTACCGATTTGTTGGCGTCTTTAAGCGACTTTTTGTCATTTGTTGGCGGAGAGACAGCGCTCGCGCGCGCGCGCACACACACACACACACACACACACACACACACACACACACACACACACACACATAGGAGTATGTCTAGGCCAAGTTACCCACTTTATCGACCAAGGCTGGGGTGGGAGGAGATGAAGAGCTGGGGTTGTGAATCTGCAGGCTGAGTGTGCGCCCCCACCCGAACCACCACCCTCCCACCCCAGCCAGGATTCGAACCCATGCGGTGCCTGCGCCATGGTCGATAACGCGAGCCACTACACCACAGAGTCTGGGGAGGGGGGAGGGGGGGAGGAGAGTTCATTGACCTATACAGGACGAGGGTACGACCAAGAGCCGGGTCGTGCACCGTGGCCGTGTTCAGTGGGGTCGTACCGTCGTGCGGAGAAGGTGCTCAGGTCAGGGAGGGATCAGCGTGTCACAAGAGGCAGCGGTGTGGAGGGGGGGTGAGGGAAGGATGGGGGCAGCGTGTGGTGGTGATGCAAGCGTGGCATTGAACCAGAGGGCTGGGTGGCTGGCACCCATGGCATTGTTCACCTTCGTATGACCCGATCCCCGTGTGTGAGACACCTTTGTGTACTGCGTTCCCTCGCGCTCATCACGAATCTCCACAAACACAAGGCCGTGGTCATCCACCAACCACCCAACTAACTCAGCCAACCAACCAACCAACCAACTGACCGACCAACCTGCCAACCAACCAACCAACCAACCAACCGACCGACCGACCGACCGACCGACCGACCGACCGACCGACCAACCAACCAACCAACCGTCCAACCAACCAACCAACCAACCCACCACCACAACAGCTGGTTCAGAAATAGGAAGATAGATGGTACGGCGGGTACACAGAGTACAATTTTCGTACCTTCCCCGGCACTTGTGGAGTTTTAATGGGTTATTGATTTAAATAGAGGGGCACGCAATGTTTGGCCGGCTGGAGAGGTGACTTGATTGGCTGTTTGTGTCGAGGGAGGAGGAGGAGGAGGGGACACCATGATGTAGCGCCCCCGTAGTGTTTATTTGGATTCGGTCACATGACTTCTGGCCGCATCTGGCTTCCTCCGCGTTTGTTGATGGTCTGGAGGAGGAAGTACTGTGGCACGGACTGTGGGGGGGAGCCATCGTAGCTGATGGTGAGGAGTACTGTGAGACAGACTGTGGGGGAGGAGGAGCCGTCGTAGCTGATGGTGAGGAGTACTGTGGGACAGACTGTGGGGGAGGAGGAGCCGTCGTGGTTGATGCTGAGTAGGAATACTGTGGGACAGACTGTGGGAGAGGAGGGGAGCCGTCATGGTTGATGCTGAGGAGGAGTACTGTGGGGCGGACTGTGGGGGGGAGCCGTCGTGGTTGATGCTGAGGAGAACTGTGGGACAGACTGTGAGTGGGGGAGCCGTCGTGGTTGATGCTGAGTAGGAATACTGTGGGACGGACTGTGGGAGGCCGTCGTCTTTAGGTGATCTTGAGAAGTATTTTTGGGACCACTGTGTGGGACCGTTGTAGCTGACGTTGAAGAGAAGTATTGTGGGACAGACTCTGTCGTCTTAGTTGATCTTTGAGATGTATTTTGGGACTGACTGAGGAGGAGGAGTATTGTGATGCAGACAATGGCTCCTTCATTGTTGGTAGTTGCAGGAAATTTTTGGAGGCAGAGAGTGCGGGAAGGGGGCCTCCATCTTCGGAGGACAACCCCATTTTGTAATCCCCATCTTGGGACTCCATCTTCGGAGGACCCCCCGGTCTTCGTGGGACTCCATGGCACTCCGTCCACTTATGACACCCCCACGCCTGTGGGACCCCATCTCCATAGGACCTCGTCCTTTTGTGGGACCCACCCACCTCCGTCTCTTGGGACCTATCTCCATGGACCCCCATCTTCGTAGGATCCCCTTCTGTATGGGACCCCCACCTCCTACGGGACCCTAATCTTCATGGGAACCCCCCATCTTCGTAGGACCCTCACATCCTACGGACCCCAATCTTCATGGGACCCCCCCCCCCCCATCTTCGAACGGACCCCAGTCTTCATGGGACTCCCCGTCTTCGTAGGACCCTCACCTCCTACGGACCCCAGTCTTCATGGGACCCCCGCCT
Source organism: Panulirus ornatus (assembly GCF_036320965.1). Classification (NCBI taxonomy): domain Eukaryota; kingdom Metazoa; phylum Arthropoda; class Malacostraca; order Decapoda; family Palinuridae; genus Panulirus; species Panulirus ornatus. The sequence goes on along the minus strand of NC_092280.1, from coordinate 25,051,387 downwards.
GCCTCCCTTGCTCCCTGGCTTCGGCCGTGTGCCTTAAAATACTAGGTGGGCGACACTCTCGTTACCGGGGCATCAGGTGTCTACCGGTTTCCAGGCTGGCTACGGATCGCACATACTCTCCACGTTGCCCCTTGTCAATGGGTAATGGATCTGGAAATACTAGAAGTGGTTCCTTAACTCAAGTTACCCGCACGACGGATCTGGTGGCTGGCCCCGCCCCGTCCCGCCCCGCCCGCCCCGTCCGTCCGCACGGCTTATGAAGGTTAGAAACACGTCATGGGGGGGAAGGGGGAGTGGTGGGGGAGGGGGGCAGCATCCTCGTCAGTTGGCCTGGAGGGGGAGGACGGTGGAGCGGGAGGGAGTGTGAGAAAGATTGTAGAAGGGGTGGGAGGGTGATGGTGATTGAGGGATGTATATGGTGGTGAAGGGGCGGGAGTATGATGGTGATGGGGTAGGTAGCGTGGTGAAGGGGCGAGAGGGTGGTGGCGATGGGAGTAGGTAGCGTGGTGGACGGGCGGGAGAGTGGTGGTTATGAGGAGGAGGGAGGTAGCATGAAGGGGCGGGAGCATGGTGGTAATGGGGTGGTTGTGGTAGCGACGCGTGGGAGGCCAGCCAGAGATAGCTGGAGGACCATGTGCTGTTCTCCTTGAGGTAGGCCTGCCTTAGTTGGCCTACTTAGACTACCCCTTCCCTTCCAACCCGCCTCCCATAGTGTCCGCTACCCCCACATCCGTCTCGTTACCCCCACACCTGCCCAGGCTACCCCCACACCTGCCCAGGCTACCCATACACCTGCCCAGGCTACCCATACACTTTCCCAGGCTACCCATACACCTGCCCAGGCTACCCATACACTTTCCCAGGCTACCCATACACCTTCCCAGGCTACCCCATCACTGCCCACCACCTCACACTAGTCAGGCTACCCCACCACACCTGTCAGGTATCCCCACACCTGCTCAGGCTACCCCCACACCTGTCAGGCTAACCCACACCTGTCATACTTCCCCCCACACCTGCCAGGCTACCCCTCTCTCCGGTGCCGTCTCTCCCACACCTATCGTACTGCCCCCTCGTCACCCACTGCCTCCACACACCTGTCAAGCAGCTACCTCCCATAGTGCCCACGTACCTAAAACCCCACTGAGGTACACGAAGTAGTGCATCAGATTTGAAACACCTGTTGAACCTCCATCAAGATGGCCAAACCTTTGCCTTAAGGGTCACACACACCATCAGTTGAACCCAAGTTGCGTCGCTGTGACATGAGCCTCCCGTCCCCTCCACCTAATGCCAGTCCACTCTACCTAATGCCAGTCCACTCCACCTAATGCCAGTCCACTCCACCTAATGCCAGCCCCCTCCACGTAACGCCAGTGTCTGCATGGTGGGGGGTGTGTGGGAGGAGGGAGGCACGTAACGGGTGTGGTGGAGTACGTGCGTGGTGGCGGGGAGGTAGGCCTAGCTAGCCGCGTCCTCCCTGCCCTTTGGTACCGAGGGGCTCGACCCCCTCCCTCCAGGCTCCCGACGACCCTCCTCCTCCTCCTCCTCCTCCCCACCGACTCCCCTACCGGTAGTGGTGGTGGTGGTTCCCATACACCCCTCCTCCCTCCGCCACCCCGAACCCCCCGTGGCAGTAGGCCGCCGTGTGGTGAGGGGGCAAAGGAGGTTGTTATGGTCCGAAATGGCGCCTCGCGCACTCGCCACCGCCACCACCCAGCCATTCCCCCACCAACCGTCGTCACCCACCACCATTCCTCACCATCTCCACCAGTCACCCACCCACACACCCACCGTCGTCACCCACCACCATTCCTCACCACCACCAGCACAGTGACGCCGAGGGTCCGCGGCCCCATGACGTTGCCTGGCAGCGACGGGAGTATGTTGTGCAGACGTTAACAACAACAAGTGGCCGGACGCGCCGTCCTCAAGACGAGGCGGTACCCATCGTGGGGATACATACCGCATCAAGCTGTGGGTGAGACATATACGCATCCACATCAGGCTGCCCTACGCTGGATGTCAGTGTGGGGTGAGACGTATACGCATCCACATCAGGCTGCCCTGCGCTTGATGTCAGTGTGGGGTGAGACATATACGCATCCACATCAGGCTGCCCTGCGCTTGATATCAGTGTGGGGTGAGACGTATACGCATCCACATCAGGCTGCCCTACGCTGGATATGAGTGTGGGTGAGACATATACGCATCCACATCATGCTGCCCTACACTGGATATGAGTGTGGTTGAGACATATACGCATCCACATCAGGCTGCCCTTCGCTTGATATCCGTCTGGATGAGACATTTACGCATCTCTCAAGCCAGGTGTATATACGAGGGCAGTACGCACAGTCATGACCAGCCCCGTGAGGGCTCAGTGACCTGAGAAACACCGTAAGTATTCGATGTAATCCAGATGGGAAATTACTCAAGACACGTTGAATTACCAGTTAGTGTATCATGTGAGAGGTTAAGGCTTCCCTTCCCCAGCTGCCTGTAACTCATGTTAGTTTTGTTGTGAAGGTTAAAATCACGTCGTACTGTCCTCCTTTGTTGCCGCAAATCGCTCGCTACGGTTGACGCAAGATGAGGGACGACTGCGTCAAGTGGTGGTAGGGAGGGGGAGGGGTAGGAGGGCTCTTGGACGCAGGTTGTCCATCAGCAGGAGTGTGGGAGGTGGGGGGGGCTTGGGGTAGGGAGGGGTGGTCGACATCCCCCACCCTCTCTCTCTCTCTCTCTCTCTCTCTCTCTCTCTCTCTCTCTCTCTCTCTCTCTCTCTCTCTCTCTCTCTCTCTCTCTGTCTCTTCATCCCTTCCCCTTCCCCCCGGTACCAACAACCAGCCAGTCCCCACTCCCCTTCCTCTTCCCACACACCTCCCCCCCTTCCTCTGGCCGGTCACACACCTCTACGCCTACCTTCCCCCTCCCCCTCCCCCCCCCTCTCCCCCTGCTACAGTTGGCCACAGACCTCGTCAGATTGCACACCGGCAGGCACGCCCGAAAGACGGTGGCGACTCCTCCTCCCACCCCGCCCTCCCGACCTGCAGGTCATCGTAACCCGAGGGTCGCACCGTCGTGCTCGACCGTCGTACCCGAGGGTCGTACCGTCATGCTGGAGAGGTTAGTTTTTGGGCGTCGCAGTCGAAAGGGGTCGGCTGGAGGCGACTGCACGGGACTGAATGATGGAGTAGAGTGAGGGAGGGGTCGGTCGTGGTCGTGGTGCGGGGGTGTCCCGCTCCCCAATAGGTCACGACCCCGTAGGTTAGTCGTCCATGACCTCCCCCACCTCCCCACCGAGACCCCCACCGTATTCCCTAATGACACCAGAAGTTCACGCGTCCTTCCCCCACCCTCGCCGCCATACTAGGAAGCTACCGAGGTACTGTTCCCAGGTACTGTCACCTGGACAGCACCAGGTAGCTACGTAGGACGTACGTAAAGGCCCCGCTACTGTCACAGGAACGTCCATCCATCCGTCCGTCCGTCCGGACCACACCAGGCACGCCCGTCGGACCATGCCAGACCACTGCCGCGCATCCTCGCCTTGAGGAAGGACGCGGCGAGGGTACCAATCCCATCGCTGTCCTCCTCCCCCCTGGGATACGACACCTCGTGTTGGCCAGGTGCTCAGATCTGAAGGTAAACAGGTGCCGGAGAGGGAGGGGAAAGATTCGTACACGGAGAAGGTTCAGATCGTAAACCGGTGCCGGAATACAAGCAAGGTATGTGGTACGCATGTGGCAAAGTCGAGATAGAAACAATGACCCCCCTGACACACACACACACACACACACACACACACACACACACACACACACACGCACATCATCTCATTATACAATCTCATGTCCTAGAACTAGTTTTCAGGCCATAAGTTATGCCAATTGCTTCGAGATCTCTCTGACCGTGTTATGGACACTAACATCCCCTTGAAGATATTCCGACACTGTACAAAACTTTGCCCAGCTCTGGGGCATGCAAGGCGTCATGTATATTAACATGCATCAGGCACGTATATTTGCATGTGACACACCGTGGGTATCACATCGCAATTCTTCACCTTATACATAATTTATTTTATGTATATGATGCATCCTAAGCCTTTTTACGAATGTCTGTACATTATGTCTTATGTTATGTGTGGCCATTCCCGTATTACTTATGTTTGCACTTGGTATCCAAGCGCACCATGAGAGAGAGAGAGAGAGAGAGAGAGAGAGAGAGAGTGAGAGAGAAGGACTCTCCTGTGTATATTAGTCCCTGTGTTACTTTGGATTGGGTTATTATCCGTGTCGTTAATGCCAATCCTCCCCTTGTTACGGGACGAGGACCCTCTGGGTCTCTGGGAAACTCACTGACTCACCTGTTGCCTTCCCGTGTCCATATATTGTCACCCACCCCGTGTACACCCGTCTGTACTTGCTCCCTAGACGTGTGGCCGTTCACCTGTACTGACACTGAAATGCCTCCTTCTGTAGCGAGACGCGAAATCCAGGAAAAAAATAAGCATTTGGAAATAAATTTTGAACGCCATCGGGCGACCCCCAGTTGCGTGATGGACTCGTCCCCGCTGTCTGACCCACCTGACTCTCATGGGGTCAGGCCATCGTATCTAAGGGTTGTTGAACTTGTCTGCCTCCCGGCCTTTTGATGAGGGGGGGTCCTGGTGGGTGTGTATGTACTGGCGGGTGGGTATGTACGTGGCTGTTTCATCAGGTGGAATGACGATGTTTCGCGTCTCACGAGGGCCTGTGTGGCCTTGAGTCATCCCGGGCGCCTGAAGAAGGGGTCCAAGTGTTATACGTAAAACGATATAACGAGGCCCTTCCTCTCGTTGGAAGACAAGAGAGTGGATTTTTCCAAAGTGGAAGACCACAGTGTAAACTTATCGTATGGGAGGGACCACCACCCCCCACCCCCCTCCTGTATTATCGCTCTCTTAGAGTAGGAAGAGGAGGAGGAACTCGAGTCAGGATTCATCCCCCATCCCTCTCGAAGGCTCGGTCGTCCCTTCGTGACATCGTTGGATAGGAGGCAGTGGATAGGTGGGTGGGGTCAGGAGTGGAGAGGATAGGGTCGCGACGTCTGATATGCTTGAGAACGAATGAAAGGAATCCACGCCATTTTCTCAGAGGATAGATAGATAGATAGATAGATAGAGAGAGAGAGAGAGAGAGAGAGAGAGAGAGAGAGAGAGAGAGAGAGAGAGAGAGAGAGAGAGAGGTGATAAGGGGGGTAAAAGAATGACGAAGATAAGAAGCAGGTAACTGTTTGTACCAGCAGATAGATAAAGTGAAAGAAGCTTAGAAAAATGAATGATGATATTTTTTTTTCACGGTGATGTGGAAGCGTTACAGGGCTGCCTGGTGTTGATGTGAAATGTTGCGTGTGTAAAGGGAATGGTCGTACCCTCACTGTGATATTACAAGCTACACACTGCTGCTCCCACCCCTCCCTCATACTGCTGCTGGCACCCTCTCCCTCACACTGCTGCTCCCACCCTCTCCCTCACACTGCTGCTGCCTCCCTCTCCCCCACACTGCTGCTCCCACCCTCTCCCTCACACTGCTGCTCCCACCCTCTCCCTCACACTGCTGCTCCCACTCTCTCCCTCACACTGCTACTGCCACCCTCTCCCTCACACTGCTGCTGCCACCCTCCCTCACACTGGCCCATCCATCGCCAAAAGTACCATTGCTCTCCCTCACACTGTTGCCATTACCCTCCCTCACAGCGGGGCGCCCTCTTGGCCCCCCCTCCTGCTTTGAGAAGCCTCGTCTCCCTCCTCCCTCATTTGTCACCATTTATTGCCTCATTTTCTCAGTCTACGCATTTACTTCCCCCCCTTCCTCTCCTCCCCTCATCGCCTGCCCCTCCGCCCCCCAGCCGCCTTGCCCTCACGTACTCCCCTTCTCTTTAGCCCTCCCCACGTTGCCTCCCTCCCCACCACACACACGCTGATGTGCCATTTTTAGCCAGTGTACATGTGTATACCTAATGTGATGTGTCTGCGCATGTCCCCAGTCGAATGGATGATGCTTTCCGTTAAGTTGCGAATGTATGACAGCCGTGCCGTTGATGTGTCCGCCCGCCGCGCCCCCCTTCCTCCTCCCTCTCTTGACGGGAGGAGAGCCCCTCTGGGTCTCCGGGCCTACTTGGACCCACCTGTCACCCTCTCATGTTGATGTACTGTGCCCACTCTGTACGGACGGCCTCTCTCTGTACTTGCCCGCCACCTACACCCACTGAGCCATGTACGCTTCACCCGGGCTGCCACTGAAGTGCTTTTTGTCCCTGTATCTCTTTAGACGTAAAGACTTGAAGGTTAAGAATTATAGTTGAAGATCAAGACTTACAGTTGCCCTTGCAATACTGGGGTCACAGTCTTCATCTCTCTCTCTCTCTCTCTCTCTCTCTCTCTCTCTCTCTCTCTCTCTCTCTCTCTCTCTCTCTCGCATGACACTCGACAAAACGAAACTCGCACCTGACTTTCCTGCGGTGAGCGCTACTTGCTGCCCCAGCAGAATGGCAGCGGGGGGGGGGGGGGGGGGGGGTTCTCGTCCTAGCTACTGGCTGGTTAGGGAGGCGCGCCTCACAAGGCGCGGGGAATACATGCCCCTCCGATCATGGCCGTCTTGGATATACGGAAAATAGATTACATGAGATCATGAGTGAAGGTGGTGATCACGGCTTCTATAGGTGTTGGTCGGTTTGTCTCAATGAAGGTTAGAGGATGGTGGAAGGAGGAAAGAAAGACGAGGATTCCTGAGCATCACATGGAAAGAAGCGAGGTGTCGTATAACGCTCAATCCTCGTGTGTTTAGCCTCAGCGCACAAAGTATCGGAAGCATTAAGTCGGTGTCCCGGGTGTGCCCGAGGCCCAAGGCTCGGTGGCGGGGATTACACGCAGGCAGCCCCATGAGAGCAGTAGACGAAAGGATACGTGTATAGTAGGGGGGAGGGCGCCAATCATCGCTGCGGATAGGAAGAGATGGCTGGACCAGAGGAGGTGGATGGTGCTGGGGGAAGTATTGAGACGTGGTTGGGGGGGGGGCGACTGATCCCAATCTCGCTCGCATGGAGGAAGAAAAAGAAGGAGGAGGAGGAGGAGGAGGAGGAGGAGGAGGGGGAAATCACCACCCCTAGATGTGTGAGCAATATCCTCCACATCAAGCGAATGGTAAGATCCCTCCCCCCCTGTAGACCCGATACATACGGATGCTGACGAGAGGGGAAAAATATAACAACCACGACACTTTATGTGACAACCTTCCCCCCCTGTCCCCTCCACCCTCCCACCCGCCCTTGCCAGCCAGCTTTGGGTGGGGGCGGGGTGGGGTGGGGGGGAGAGAGAAGCAAGACGTGGTGATTGTGGTTGGAAGGGGAGGTGGGGGAGGGGAGGGGCTGTTGTTGTTGTTGCTGCTGTTGTGTCCTGTGATGGGCCTCTGTTTTTGATTCGTCTCCTGAGTGTTTGGTCGTGCCATGCCATCTCTCTCTCTCTCTCTCTCTCTCTCTCTCTCTCTCTCTCTCTCTCTCTCTCTCTCTCTCTCTCTCTCTCCGTTGTATATCAACTGACATATTTCTTTCTTGTATCTCCCCTGGTGATGTGATTATTACACGAAAGTGCACTTGGGAACTTATCGTGTTTCATTTTCCCCGTGGACTGAAAGGAATATATATATATATATATATATATATATATATATATATATATATATATATATATATATATATATATATAGATAGATAGATAGATAGATAGATAGATAGATGGATAGATAGATATATAGTTACGTGTTTTATTGCCTCCTCTGACCAGCCAGTATTGGCCACTCGTTCATCCTGGCAATGTTCCCCTCTCCCTCTTTATGTTTACCACCTCCCCCTCTCCCGTACCTCACCTCCCTCCACCCTCCTCAGGCCCGCTGGGGTGGGATGGGTCGGGGTGCATCAGCTGACTCCCCCCCCCCTCCCTTTTCTCTACTCCCCTCCCTGTCCTCTCTTCGTCCTTCCCCCCCTCCACTCCATCCCCCCATCGGGGCGCTGGACGACCCACCTCCCTCCCCAACCCTCCCCAACCCCAAGTCATCACCTCTTTCCCCCCTACCTCCCCTCCTCTCCCTCTCCCTCTCCCCCCCCTCAAGTGTGGTCCCTGGAGGCGATTTTATCACGTAGTCTTGCGTACCTCTCGCGTCCGCCCATTGTGACACCAGCGCGTCTGTACGATCTCTTATCTTTACACACACACACACACACACACACACACACACACACACACACACACAGAGGGACACTCGCGTGTATTGATCCTGGGGGTAATTAAGGAGACGTGTATATGTTATTATTATTTAAGAATGACTGACACTTACTTTTCGGTTTGCAAGTCTGTCGGTCAGTTCAGGGGCTTTTTCTGCCGCCGCCATCATCATCATCATCATCATTATCATCTTCATCATCATCATTATCATCATCATCATCATCATTATCATCTTCATCATCATCATTATCATCATCATCATCATCTTCATCTTCATTATCATCATCTTCATCATCATCATTATCATCACGAAGGGTTGGAGTGTGGGGGGGGGAGGGGGGAGGGTTGTCTCTCCTTGTTCCACCTGCCTGCCTGCCTGACCCCCTCCTCCTCCTCCCCCCCTCCCCTTTTGCCTTAACTACCCTCCTCCTACCCTCCTCCAAGTGGCGTGCATGGTGGGCTGGTCCACACACAGGAGTTGTCATAGCCAGACGTGTGTGTGTGTGTGTGTGTGTGTGTGTGTGGTGGGAAGGGGTGGGGGGGTTGCAGATCTCCCCTGCCCTCCACCACCGCCCCTCCCTCCTCCCTCTCTGAGGCCCGGCCACCGTGCATGGCGGCCCCCCTCCCCTCCTCCCTCCTCCTCCTCCCCTCACACCGTTTCCCGCCATCTCCGTTAGTCTTTCCTCCCGGCTCGTGTAGGAGCGTCGCTTGAATTCAGCTGATTATGAAGTTGTGTGATATAGATAGATAGATAGATAGATAGATAGATAGATAGATAGATAGATAGATGGATAGATGTCAGATCATCAGACTTAGCTGGGAGATGATGGTGCTAACCAAACGGGCGGGAGATACGGGAGCCATCCAGACTTACCTGTGAGATACGGGAGCCATCCAGACTTAGCTAGGAGATGAGGGAGCCACCCAGACTTAGCTGGGAGATAAGGGAGCCACCCAGACTCAGCTGGGAGATATGGGAGCCACCCAGACTTAACTGAGAGATAAAGGTGCCATTCAGACTTATTTGGGAGATAAGGGAGCCACCCAGACTTAGCTGGGAGATAAGGGAGCCATCCAGACTTGCTTGGGAGATAAGGGAGCCACCCAGACTCACTTGGGACATAAGGGTGCCACCCAGACTTGCTTGGGAGATAAGGGAGCCACCCAGACTCACTTGGGACATAAGGGAGCCACCCAGACTTGCTTGGGAGATAAGGGAGCCACCCAGACTCACTTGGGACATAAGGGTGCCACCCAGACTTAGCTGGGAGATGAGGGAGCCACCCAGACTTAACCAGGAGGTAACACAGTACCAACCAGTCTCCGTCAGCGCGCCAGATAACCAGCCCATCGTAAACACCACACCCCAGAGACCCCCGGCCGGACCCGGCAAGTCTAAAAGAGTAGAAAAATCCAGCCAAATTGACGAATAAATAAACAAATGCGAGTAGACAAGGAGGAACCATGGTGAAATCAAATGGGTCCCGGGAACGACAATAGGAGAAAACCAGTATAAAACTTCCTGGCCCCACGGAGCAGTTCAACTCATTTCCTGTTTGTGTGTGAGGCATTGTAAGCCAAGTAGGGGGGTCCGGCAGACCTTGGTGAGGAGGGGAGGGGGGTGGTGTGGAGAAGGGGGGGGGAAGAGTGGATAGTTGGAGGTAAACACTCACCCCCTCCCCTCCCCTCCCCTCCACCCACTGTACTGTTTCTGTGTCTGGATGGCACGTACGTACTTACGTAGGCCTGCTGTTCTCGAACCCCGACGCCGGTGCGCTCCCCTTGAGGACAACGGGTACGATACCTCAGTTGGAAGGGCACGGTCATGGAGCGCAGCGATGTGGCCCTGTGAGCACGACGCCAGTGCGATCCTTAAGGCTCGACGGTACGACTGTGGTGTGGCGGCGGTGGTGTGCGATGCGGGTCATGCCGTCGGTCAGTGGTAGTAGGGGTGCGTGCAGTGGGTAGTGGCCCCTGGTGGTTATGGGTGAAGCGCTGTGGTGGAGTATGAAGTGGGTAGTGGCCCGCGGTGGTGAGAATGAAGCGGATAGTGGCCCGTGGTGGTAGTGGTGCGTGAAGCGGGTAGCGGCCCGTGGCGGTGGTGGTGCTGGGCGAAGCGGGTAGCGGGCCCATGGTGGTGGTGGTGGAGGAGTGTGGAGCGGGTAGTAGGGCTCAGGTTACCCTCAGTGGGCTCAAGGTTACCACTAGGTACTTATGGGTGGGCGGCTGAGGACGTTCGCTTCACAATTTATGGTCCGGTCAGTTAAGAATTTGTTTGTGTACAATCACGTTTCCCCTACGTTACCCCAAGGGGCTTATATCACACTTCACAAATATAATTAACTCATATATATATATGTATATATATATATATATATATATATATATATATATATATATATATATATATATATATATATTCATATGACTAGTGTTTATCATTCTTTTTCCACGATTTATATCACGTTTCGTATGCGTATAAACGGGAATACATGGAGGATTTGATGTTCTGGAAACATTTTCATGTTTAGATTCAGTATTTACGGCTATTCTTTTGCGGGACGTTGGAATATTTTTAAGTTGGGGGAAGAGGGAGTCTCCCCGACACAAGGGGGGGATGAGCTGAGGCGCTGCGGGGGAGTCGCATCGTCGCGCCAAATTTATGACAACGTTTTTCAAAAGCTCAACAGTTCTCCCGCGTCCAGCTGGTCCAAGTGTTGCCACCTCGCTCCCGCCCAGCACGCCATCCCTCCCCCCCTCCTTCCTTTCAACCTCTCGACTTCTTGCAGCTCGCCAGCCCGGGACGAAGCGGAAACTGGGCGTGAGAAGGCCTTGGAGTGGGCAGGGTAGAGGCACATTTGGTAAAGGTAATACCATGTTCTCTTTTCCATTTTTATAAGTGGAAGAGAAAAGAAGTCGGTGTTTGAGAGTAGCGCGTGGCATCACTTGACTGCTTGTCAGTTACAGGACTGGGTTGGGTGGTAGTGGGGGGGGGGGGAGGCTTTTGTGCTATATTTATTTGTGTGTCTAACTGTACATCAGTACGTGGATATGTATATATTGTAGTAAGGTAATGCTGTTCGCGTGATCTAGTATTTGCCAGTAATAAACCACTATGAAAAAAAAATGGGAGTTAGCTGTATTGATTTTGTAAAATCCTTTTTGTAATTTGGAAAATTGCTGCGAAGTATATGATGATGATGATGAAGTGAACGTTGGTAAAGGTGTAGTGTATGGTGGAAATTCAGTGCCAGGTGCTCCAAATTGTCCAAAAAGATTTATATGTGATGTTAACAATTTGGGGAAAGATAGTAGACTGCTTATAAATAAAGCAGAAAAAGCTAATGCAGATGTGTGTGGACAATTATAATTATTTGTTAGTAACGAATGATCTTTTAGTTTTCCGTTTATTGATAATTTTAGCGTAGTTCCCGACCTACTCATAACTTTAATTTGAATGAAGACTCCAACAGCAACTATTAAGAATATATTTATAAAAAGAAACTCGCCAGAAAATTTCGCGGGTTGTGTTTACATAATACCTTATAATAGCTGTAGTGTTTTATATTGGGCAGGCGTGTGAGGATCTCTCTATTAGACTTAAACAACATAATTATTGAATAAGAACAGGACAAGATTCAAATGCTTTGTTTATTCATATTAGAAAAAGACTTAAAGAACATAAATATTGAATAAGAACAGGACAAGATTCAAATGCTTTGTTTAGTCATATTAGAAGTAATGACTTTTGTACTGATTGAAAGGACTACTAATTCTGCTATAACCTGTAACTCCTCGATCAAGAGAAGTATCATTGAATCTTCCGTATTAAACTCACATAGAATTATGCCAGGAGTGTTAGTGAAGGTCTGTGTAAACTAGATGGCATTGCTGTAGGCGAGATTTGTAAACTGTTCCCTGTCGTGACCACATTAAAAAAAAGATTTACGACAGGCACGGAGCCCAGACCCGAAAACCACAAACCACAAACACTTGTGTGTACCGACGGCGTCCTAGCTCGACCTCTCTCGTGTATATATATATACGAAATGACCTGCATCTTCTCTCTCATTCTTGTACCTCTCCTGACCATGTCATTACACGAAAGTGCTCTTGGGACCCATCCTGTTTCATTCTTCCTCTTGGTTATATATATATATATATATATATATATATATATATATATATATATATATATATATATATATATATAATGTGTGTGTGTGTGTGTGTGTGTGTGTGTGTGTGTGTGTGTGTGCGCGCGCGCGCTTCATTACAGTACCTCAGTGGTAATTTCTGTGTATGAATTTCACATTTGTCTGAGTGGCTGGACTCACATGTGTGTGTGGGGGGGGGGGGGGGGTAAGATGGCATCTCTCGCGGAACAAAAAGTTTCTGACAGCCGTAATCAGCGGAGATCACCCCCCGTTGGTGGGAGCCAGATTAACTAACCTGTTACGGTCGGCATGAAGGAAAAACTCGCGTCTCACGGTGGCATGTTGATGTGTTGCCACAAGTATGTAGCAACAAAGTTGCTCAGTAGCGATGGGTGTCTGGGCCAGCCAGCGGACCATCTGGTGTCTGGGCCAGCGGACGGACCAACCAGTGTCTGGGACAGCGGACGGACCATCCAGTGTCTGGGACAGCGGACCAACCAACCAGTGTCTGAACCAGCGGACCAACCAACCAGTGTCTGAACCAGCGGACGGACCAACCTGTGTTTGAACCAGCGGACGGACCAACCTGTGTTTGAACCAGCGGACGGACCAACCAGTGTTTGAACCAGCGGACCAACCAACCAGTGTCTGAACCAGCGGACCAACCAACCAGTGTCTGAACCAGCGGACGGACCAACCTGTGTTTGAACCAGCGGACGGACCAACCAGTGTTTGAACCAGCGGACTGACCAACCAATGTCTGAACCAGCGGACGGACCAACCAGTATCTGGGCCATCGAACCAACCAGTGTATGAACCAGCGGACCTACCAGTGTCTCTAACCAACTAATGCAATTCGCCGCTCGGATGAATGGCCACCCTGAGGTCGGGGTTCCTCAGGGTCAGCAAAACAACCTTTGCGAAGACGAACGTTTGGGAAAAACCTTTATTTTTTTATTTTATTTTTTTTTTTTTTGACTAGGCGACTCCTGCAGCCACCTGCCGCTTCCCCCACAATAAACCATGGAGCCTGTCTCAAAAACTGGGGGTTGGTCGAAATTTTTACTCTCGTGTGTGTGTGTGTGTGTGTGTGTGTGTCGATTCGTTAATTTGGAATGCTGGACGTGTTCAATGCTTTTGAGAGAACTTCAGCTCGAAGCTTAACGTACGTACAAAAAGGATAAATATATCGTTGATGTGCCTCGGTCGTGGTAATGTGTGTCATGCTGTATGTAGCACGACGCTCGGTGAGGGATTTGCGTATTACGGTAATAATCAGGTTAATTTCAAACATATTGCCCCCGGGGGGAGGATGCACCATAGCTCTCTCTCTCTCTCTCTCTCTCTCTCTCTCTCTCTCTCTCTCTCTCTCTCTCTCTCTCTCTCTCTCTCTCCGTCAGGCAAGAACACAGCCAAAAAAAAACACGTGTGCTCCAACGACTTATTTCAGAGTTTCAGAAATTTCCTTTTTCTGGCTTAAGACAACAAGACAGATCCCGGTTGGAGCAGCGCTTTTTTTTCACCAGTTTTGAGCATAAATAACATAACAACCTTTTCCTCAAAAACAAAAAAACAAAAACAAAAAAGTTTGAAACCCGTTTTCTTCTTCCAAGTTCTGGAATAAAAATCTGGAGTTGTTGGAATCACACGAGGTTTTGAGGGTATATATTTTTTTTTCCTTCGGTTTGCGCCCCCTGGGCTGGGCTGGTGAGTGTTGTGTACCACAAGTGATGTGAGGCCTGCTAGCCTAGCTGGCCCCTGTGTGGGTGGGTCTCCTCCTCTCAGTGTCCGTCCCCCTCGCCAAGCCGCCCTCAGCCCCACACCCCTGCTCTCCCTTCTCCTCCTCCTCCTCCTCCAGGGCTTCCCTGACCCAAGAAAAAAAAAAAAAATCTCGCCTCCGTGTATTTTCTCCCCTCCTCCCCACGCTTAACATTACCCCTCCCCTCCTTGATCTCCCTCTCTCCTCCTCCTCCTCTCCCCCCGCTCCCCAAGCCTTGTATTACCCTCACCCACACGCCCCGCCCTCTTGTTCCCCTCGCGCTCTCCCCTACTTCCTCCTCCCTACGCCCCGCCCACCGCTGTGTCTGCGCCCCGCCCTCCCCCACCCCGCCCAGCCCAGCCCAGTCCACCCAATGTCCTTACCTCCTTCCCCCACTTCCCCCTCTGCCTCTCCCACGCTCCTCTCCCCACCTTCACCCCTGACCTACCATCTACTTTCACCCACGCCCCACAGTGCACCTTCCCCTCGACGTCCAGCCTCCCTTCCCATCCCCCACACATCCACCACGCGCCATGGACTGCCTTCACCGTCCCTCCTCCTCTCCCCACGTCCTGCCTTCCTCCTTCCCTGCTCCCCACTCGCCACCTCCCCCGCGGCCTACCATCCTCCTCTCCCCACGCCCCGCCCACCACTTACTGCACGCCCCACCCACCACCGACGACAACCCCTTGCCCCCCCTCGCCGCTATCTTGGTGCCGCCCCTGCCCCCTGGTAGCGGGATGCCTCACCCTCCCCGGCGTCGGCCACCTCCCGCGGCCCGGCCTGGTCGGGTTCTCTCCCCTGCCATGTGTGTGTGTGTGTGTGTGTGTGTGTGTGTGTGTGTGTGTGTGTGTGTGTGTGTGTCCCCCTCCTCGCACAAGCCACTGTATCCACCCCGGGAACGCCCCCCGGGGGTGCCCCGTAGCACGCTGCCTGTAACGCTACCCCGCCACTACCCACGTCCTGGGGCCGTGGCACGTCATTGCACCTAAGGACCAAGATGCGTCTCCTGTAGGAAACTGGTCTCTCTTCCCCGCCACCACCCGGAAGTCTCCGGGGAAGGAGGGATGGGGTCGTCGCTCCTCCTGAACCCCCTTATAATTGCCGTAAGTGTTAGATCCCCCGACCCACGACGGTACGGGCCCATGACCTCCATGGTGCGCGAGCGCTTCGGTACATTGGCCTCCTTGCGCATTGACCTAACCCGCGAGGGTGAAAGTCAAATGTCAGGTCATCATACCTGAGGGAGTGGGAGGAGGGTGTCATGCCGTTTCGTGCCCATGGCATGCTGTGCCACGTGCACCTCAAGGGGGGGTTAATGGTGTGGTTCACGTGCAGCCTGTCCTCCAAGACGGCGTGTCGAACACTCGTCGAAGAGTTATCGTTGAACTGGTTCAGTATGTGGCCCCCCCCGCTACCTGCTGGGCCAGCCGTGCAGCGGCAGGTGATGCACTGTAGTCTGCTTGTTGATCTCACCGTGCTGGAGTTCGTGATGTACTGTTGTGTACGTGGTGATGTACTGTGGTGTACGTGATGTACTTGTGGTGTACGTGGTGATGTACTTGTGGTGTACGTGGTGATGTACTGTGGTGTACGTGGTGATGTATTTGTGGTGTACGTGGTGATGTACTTGTGGTGTACGTGGTGATGTACTTGTGGTGTACGTGGTGATGTACTTGTGGTGTACGTGGTGATGTACTGTGGTGTACGTGGTGATGTACTTGTGGTGTACGTGGTAAGATGAAGATCCGACATGGAGGTGACACTGGCTGGCCGGGGGTCTTGGGCGATCCTGTGTGTGTGTGTGTGTGTGTGTGTGATATATCGTGGTCACCCGCGGGCCGCGCTACCCCCGCGGACGCCCCTGGAGGGAGGCTGACCAACCAACCACCCTTCACCCTCCACCACCAGCCTCGGACCCTTGTCCCACGGAGGTTCCTCCCTCACTCCTCTTTCTTCCCGCGCCCCCCCAACGGTCCTGCTCCCACCCACCCACCATCCTCTCCTCTCCCTCCCACCCACCACCCACCCACCATCAGTTGATTGCTAAGGCTTAACAGTCACGGTTCGAGGTGCTCACGAGGCCTGGCTCCTAGTGAAACATAAGAGAAAATAACTTAGAAAAAAAAGAGAGATCGAAAAGATAAAAGGAGAAACGAAGTAGGTGTTTTTGTGGGAATAGAAAACCTGCTTTTTTCATATAAAAAAAAAGGTCGGGTTGTGGTTGTTGTTGAAGGGGGTGGGGAGGGGGAAGACACGTGAAGGGTAAACTGTCACACTTTGTTGTATGTATGCAATTCGTTCTCGTGTGTGTGTGTGTGTGTGTGTGTGTGTGTGTTGGATGGGTCGAACTCATGCACCTTCTGGGGGGTCAGACACACACACACACACATCCTCGTGTCGTATCCAGGTATGCTAAAGTGACTTTCTTTCCCCCACTCAGTGTTGTACACGTGGAGCTCCACTTGATATACCCACTAGGGAAAAGTGTAGAGTTCTTAATGTCGAGTGTGAGACGAGAAAGAAGCATTTTAAAGAGTTTATATTGTCTTAGGATTGGATCTGGTACCTGTCTCGGGGATTATTGGAACGAATCTTGATTGATTTTTCCTCTCATGTCATGGTTGGTATACCTCGATTGGGGCTGATGCTATCTGATACGGTCCAGCCCCCCCCCCCCCAGCCTCACACACACACACACACACACACACACACACACACACACACACACACACACACACACAACACACACATCTCTCGTGCTCGGGAGATCAGACAGTGGGACTCCATTTCCTTCTGGCATTCGTCCTGTGCAATGAGTCTCCTCCAGCCTCTCTCTCTCTCTCTCTCTCTCTCTCTCTCTCTCTCTCTCTCTCACTCAGCGCATTTACCTTATCCGTCCGTAGCTTTCGCCGTCAGCCTCTCTTTTTTCTTCTTTTCTTTTCTAGTGTACACCTCTGGAAGCTCCTTAGTGGAAGGAAGTTGTCGAAGCAAAGCTTGGGTACTTCCCCGGGGGAGTACGCGTGAGCACACTTCAGGTGGAGATGAAGGTGATGGTAGTTTGAGGAGGGAGGTAGGGAGGGCACTAGGGTTACCATGAGAGAGGGAGGGCAGTAGGGTCACCATGAGGGAGGGCAGTAGGGGCTCCCGTGAGGGAGGGAAGTAGGTGCAGCCTGGTGGGAGGGAGGGCAGTAGAGCTGCCGGGTGGGAGGGTAGTAGGGGTTATCGTGAGGGAGGGAAATGGTGGCTACCATGAGGGAGGGCAGTAGGGGGTTATCGTGAGGGAGGGAAGTAGTGGCTATCATGAGGGAGGGCAGTAGGGGGTTATCGTGAGGGAGGGAAGTAGTGGCTACCATGAGGGAGGGCAGTAGGGGGTTATCGTGAGGGAGGGAAGTAGTGGCTATCATGAGGGAGGGCAGTAGGGGGTTATCGTGAGGGAGGGAAGTAGGGGCTACCGTGAGGGAGGGCAGTAGGGCTACCGGGTATAATTCTTGGGCGTTCACCTCCAGAAGGTGTTATAGGGGCGACCTTCCCTTTCCTGTGGTGATTTTACGATCCTGTTGGCAGCGGGACGGTGGTGATGTGAGGGAGGATGAGGTGGTGGTGTGAGGGAGGATGAGGTGGTGGTGTGAGGGAGGATGAGGTGGTGATGTGAGGGAGGATGAGGTGGTGGTGTGAGGGAGGATGAGGTGGTGATGTGAGGGAGGATGGGGTGGTGGTGTCAGGGAGGATGAGGTGGTGATGTGAGGGAGGATGAGGTGGTGGTGTCAGGGAGAGTGAGGGGACAGGTGATAGGAGAGGAAGTGATGGTGGTGGTGGTGGTGGTGATAGGATAATGGTAGAGGCGGTGAGGGAGGCATCAGGTGGCGGGGAGGGAGGGAGACAATGGTACGTACACCACCGCTCGAGGAGCATGGTAATCGCCCCAGCCTCACGCTCACCACCACCCCCTTTTTTTTTGGGTCCCCAGTTTCCG
Organism: Panulirus ornatus; assembly: GCF_036320965.1. Taxonomy (NCBI): domain Eukaryota; kingdom Metazoa; phylum Arthropoda; class Malacostraca; order Decapoda; family Palinuridae; genus Panulirus; species Panulirus ornatus. The sequence goes on along the minus strand of NC_092280.1, from coordinate 25,033,232 downwards.
ACCACTCTTGTTGACCCAGTCATCCTCTCCTCCCTCACCTGTCTCCTGCTGTACCTTCCCTGGTGACCATATGTTGCACTTGCGTGTCTCAGCAACGGTGAGGTCAGTCAGCAGTGTGTGTGTGGGGGGGGGGGGGGGCGACGACATCAACGGGCTGCTCTGTCGTCACCACAGAGCACGACGGTACGGCCCTTGAGCACGGGCTCGCGCCGCACGAGTCAGGACGCTAGGAAACAAGACGACTGCACCAAGTAAGCGTCTCTCTCTCTCTCTCTCTCTCTCTCTCTCTCTCTCTCTCTCTCTCTCTCTCTCTCTCTCTCTCTCTCTCTCTCCAGCACCTGCTGAGCTATTAAGTAGAAGAAGAAAAAAAGGAAAGTTTAAAAGGGTACGAGGAGGACCTCCGGTGATGCCCCTCCTAGACGGCCACCACCTCCTGCGACAGACGTTCTCCCAACGCTCCTGGGGAGGAGGAGGACCACCACTTGGGACGCCCCCATATCCACAGCCTCCTGCGACGGGTGTCCTCCCTCGCTCCTGGTGAGGAGGAGGAGGAGGAGGAAGAGGAGGACCTTCTGCGGTACCTCCTCCCCAGCGTTGCCTCCTGCGACAGACGTCCTCCCTCGCTCCTGGGGAACATGCCATCCAGCCTCCCAGCCTCCCAGCCTCCCATTGTCTAGCTCGCAGTTCACTTGTCACTGGCATCTCTTCGTTCTTCGTTCCACTCCCCCCCAACCTTTCATCCAGCCTCAGGTACGCCCACACGGCAGTAGGGCGGGCGGTTGGGCGGGAGAGGTGTACTTTTATGACTTAATACCGATCGTGTATTGACGAATTACACACACACACACACACACACACACACACACACACACACACACACACACAGGGAAGAGGACTGCTGGCTGTACACGGAATATGTGTGTTTTTTTTTCCCAAGTGCTGAATCGATGGTCAATGTTCGCCCCAATTCGTTTTTGGTATGAGGACTTATGGGATGCTGACGTGAGTGGAAGACACCCATGGTTGATAAAGACTTCCTCATGGCAGTAGTACGGTGGTCATGAACTGACCCATGTCTGTGGGCTTGTGATATTCTTCTTTCTTTTTTTTTCTGTCGTAATTGTAAGGAGGTTGACTTTCCCCCGTCATGATGGGCCCCCATTGTGGAGGAGTGGTGGTCTACTTTGCCCCCCCCCCCTTCCCCCATGCTGTTGTAATCATGGGTCCCATTGTGGAGGAATGGACATGGTGATGGGTTCCAATGGAAGTATGGTAATGGGCTTTTGTACGATAGGACGATAATGGGCTCTATTTTTTTTGTGTGTGTGTGTGCATGTGTGTGGTTTGGTAATGTCCTTTTGTTCAGTGGTAATTGTCTGTTATGGACATGAGTGCCACTTGGCTGTGTAAGTAGCACAGCGTCACAGTGGGTGATGAGTCAGTTGGGTGCATCTGTCAGTGAGGGATGAAACTTGGCTTCTCCTCCTCCTCATCTCGCCTTCTAATCCTTGCATCACGACGGGACGATCCTCGGCCACGACGGTACGATCCTTGACCACGACGGTACGGTCCTTGAGCACGACGGTACGGTCCCTGAATACGACGGTACGGTCCTCGATAATGACGGTACGATCATTGACCGCGACGGTACGGTACTTCACCACAACGGTACGGGCCTTGACCACGGTACGGTCCTCGACCACGACGGTACGGCCGTTAACCACGACGGTACGATCCTTGACCACGATGGTACGATCCTTGACCACGATGGTACGATCCTTGAGGACGATCGTGCGACTCTCAAATTTGCAAAGGCCCTGGCTACCGTGCCCTGAGTGTCGTGCCCTCACGATCAAGAATCGTGCCGTCTTGCGTGTGGGTCGCGTGCCACTCGTGCGTGCTCGGCCGTGTCCTGTGTGGTTTTCCACCCAAGTCGTCCTTAACAACCACGAGTGTCTGACTGTTTCCTCCACCCTCCTCCCTCTCCCCCGGAACGTGTCTCCCTCCATGGGGACGACGCATCCACTTGTCTCAGAAGAGAGGTGCGCCGCTCCCACCATGCAGACCGATCAACACTGAAATCTCTCGACGTCTACTTGAGTCAGTGGTGTGTGTGTGTGTGTGTGTGTGTGTGTGTGTGTGTGTGTGTGTGTGTGTGTTGGCCTCTCCCACGAGGTCCTCCTTTTCCTCCTCCTCCTCCTCCTCCTCCTGGTCTAGAGCAGGGAGGCGCGGGAGGGGGTCCACGAGACTGCGTGTGGTGCCGCCCCGCTTATTCTGGTTCCATCCTGTCGCCTCCTCGTGTTGTTATCATTACAGCTGCTCTCGGGGGTTGTCTGGCCACTGGGTTAGCCACTGGAGGGGATTATTCCTCCCTCCACCCCAGGTGGTTAGTGTCATCAGAAGCCTACTTGTGCCTCGTGTCCAGTGGGATTGCCATGTCCCATTCTCCCTGTTTCCAGTTATCCGTATGGGGTATGGTCGATATTTTCCCTCTCGTATCATTTGCTGTTTTTTTCTTCTTTTTTTTTTTTTTGGTAAGCGGCGTTTGACCTCACTAGACATGCCAGCGCGAGCTTGTTGGCATCGATGCGTGAGTGTTGTGTGTGGGGGAGGGGGTTAATGAAGTGCGCCGGGCGACGTCAGTAGTTAACGACTTGACATCCCCGTGTCTGTAGGGACGTCACGTGAAGCGGTAATAGAAGACGTCACCTCTAAGATGTTTGCGGGTGGGTGTTGTGTTAGCGTTGCGGGGGTGATTGGTGGTGGTGGTGGTAGAGGAGTAGGAGGAGGAGAAGGATTGGGTGGGTGCTGTGGGGGGGGGGGGGGTGACGACGTTGGTGGGGTGTTGGTGGCAGTTTTAGTGTGTTTAGGCAGGTGGGGGTCGGTGGTGAGGGTCGGCATGAACACTTCTGTATAACCAGCGCCCCCCCACCTTATCCTTCCACCACCACCCCTTCTCCTCCTCCTCCCTCTCCGACCCGTCGCACCACCTCTACCACCGCAGTCGCCACTCACCTTGCCTCTGTGGTACGTGTGTGGCTGTGGTGGCGCAGGAGTGCCACCACAGCCGCTCCCACGAGTACTGACGAAGGAGGAGGAGGAGGAGGAGGTTGAGTTAGAGACGCTGGTGTTCAGTGCTTTGTTGTGTACGATTGTGTTTGTGGGAGCTTATGGCCGTATCGCCCCGAGTGCAAGACCACAGGAGCACTGGCGAAACTTGTGGTTTGGTCGTGGACGTGAGCACGACCCCTGTATTTACGTATGTTCTTGGACGACCCCTGTGTGTTCACGCGGACGACTCGTGTGTGTGTATGTGTGCACTTGGACGACAACCCCTGTGTTCACCTGGACGACCCGTGTGCGATCGAGTGGACATCCCACCACGTCTGTGCACCTGGACGACCTCTCCCTCCCCCACCCGGGGTGCGCATCCATGTGTGTGCACCCGGGCGACCCGTGTGTGCACGTGGGGTCGGGACAGCCCGGCGCCGCTCGGGAGGTGGTGGATTGGTCTGATACCCACACTTCCGGTGGGATGTTACACTCAGCTACAGATACGGAGGCTGGGGACGACCCCCTCCTCAGGTCCTGCTGGTGGACATGACCAGGGCTGGGACATCCCCCCCGTCCCCCTTCCTCCTACCTCTCTGCTGCCCTAGGACTAAAGGGGGAGAGACGGTCCTTTTCACGGTCATCACCGGCGCCAGGAGCCCCCTTCCTCAAGTGCCCTGTGACCCCGGGGAGGTGGTCCTCCTGACGGAGACGTCTGTAGCAGGAGGAGATGACAGGTCTTAGCCCAATGAGGGCCGATGAGTGCCAGTGGTAGAGGTGAGAGGGTTAGGGGGCGACAGTGCTGAGGATAGACCACTTGTGTACGCGACCCCCTCGCCTCCCGGAGGTCCACCCGCTTACCCGCAGTGCCTCATTCCTGTATTTTCCGTAAATTTGTTTATCGCACTTTATGCGTACCATACCTTATCTTATCATGTGATGGTCTTCTACCCTCACAGCTGGGTCAGGGACCTCACCTTACCTTACCTTAACGATGGTCTCGGAGGCCTTCTACCCCCACAGCTGGGTCAGGGACCTTACCTTACCTTAACGATGGTCTAGGAGGCCTTCTACCCCCACAGCTGGGTCAGGGACCTTACCTTACCTTACCTTAACGATGGTCTCGGAGGTCTTCTACCCCCACAGCTGGGCCAGGGACCTTACCTTACCTTACCTTAACGATGGTCTCGGAGGTCTTCTACCCCCACAGCTGGGTCAGGGACCTTACCTTACCTAAACGATGGTCTCGGAGGTCTTCTACCACCCCCCCCCCCCGCCCCACAGCTGGAGGAGGCCGCCTCCCGCAGGACCAGTACACTGTGTAAACACTCGTCCAGGCTCTTTGCTCTGTGAGTGTCAGTACAAGAGGTACAGTGGGTAGTGAGGCTCGCGGCTGTAGTCTGTATAATAATCAATTTTAGATTCGGGATGTTTTTTTTTTCCCACTCTCTTTTCCCACGCGGTACTTTAGAAATGCCTGGATTATGGTCCTCTCTCTCTCTCTCTCTCTCTCTCTCTCTCTCTCTCTCTCTCTCTCTCTCTCTCTCTCTCTCTCTCTCTCTCAGTTGTGGTGATGTTTCTTACTGTCCTGTATTCTGTATTGGCTTTTAACTGCACGACGGTGCGACCCCTGAACACGACAGTACGACCCTTGAGGACGACGGTACGACCCTCGAACAGCCCGGGCTTTGGGGGTGAAGACGACCCCACCCTCTCCCCTCCGAAGACTTCACCAGCTGTACGCCGGACAAATACAAGAACACGCGACGTTACGACCCTTGAGCACAACGGACGTAGGACCCGTGTTTACGACGGGACGACCCTTGAGCACGACGGACGTAGGGCCCCTGGTTACGACGGGACGACCCTTGAACACGACAGACGCAGGACCCGTGTTTACGACGGAACGACCCTTGAGCACGACGGACGTAGGGCCCCCCTGGTTACGACGGGACGACCCTTGAACACGACTTTCAGTACGACCCTTGGTCAGGACGTCACGATCCTTGGGTATGATGACTCGATCTTTGACCTGACCGTGAAAGGTTCGGACCGAGCTGTGTGTGGGATACACGACTTTACCTTTTATCATACCTTACTTTACTTTACTTTGGTTTACCTTACTTTATCTTACCTTACCTTACCTTACCTTACCTTACCTTACCTTACCTTTGCTTTGCCTTACCTTACTTTGCCTTACCTTACCTTACCTTACCTTACCTTACCTTACCTTACCTTACCTTGCTTTGCCTTACCTTACTTTACCTTACCTTACCTTACCTTACCTTACCTTACCTTTCCTTACCTTACCAAGCTTGCTTCACCGAGTCTCCTTAATGAAGGAATGGCACGCGTAGAGGTATGCCTACTGACCTACAAAGCTATACATACATACCTACATACATACATACATACATACATACATACATACATACATACATACATACATGCATACATACATACGCACGGGCACACACACATACATACGGTCATATATACCTACATACATACATACGTACATACCTACAAACATACATAATTACGTACATACATACATACCTACATATATACATACATACAAGTCAATAAATCGTTAAATACCTTTCAGTGATTGGCTGAGTCCCGCACGCACACACGACACACACACACACACACACACACACACACACACACACACACACACACACACACACACACACACACGTACTGACTGTGAAAGCCAGTCGTGGATTAGAAGCCGTAAAAGAAAGATTAGCTGTGAGCTTGAGGGTATAGCGGTGGAGAACCCCGGCCACTCGCACTCTGGTGTGTGTGTGTGGGGGGATGAAAATTTTTTTTTCTTTTGCAGATCCGTCGAAGCCATCTTGGGCGTGATGGCTAGGGGAGGAGGGAAGACTCTGGGTGTACTCCTTGTATGTGTGTGTGGTGGGGGGAATGGAGGTGAGGACACAGAGAGAGAGAGAGAGAGAGAGAGAGAGAGAGAGAGAGAGAGAGAGAGCAGTAACGTCGCCGGTTGGTGTGGAAACGTGAGACGCCAGTACCTTGTGTGGGATTGATTGGCCTCATTGTGTATGTGTGTGTGGGTGTCTGCGTCTGTGTGTGTGGATGTCTGTGTCTGTGTCCTCCGTAAGCTTAACACACACACACACACACACACACACACACACATGACTGGGTGTTTACCTACCTCATTAAGTACTGCGGGAGGATATGTTTATTGTTGTTGTTTTCTCCTCGTCTGCCATTCCTGGACCTGTATCGCCTGGCTCGCTACGTCGTGGGCACGACGGTACGGTACGACGACCCCTGGGCACGACGGTACGACCCCTGGGCACGACGGTACGGACCTGTGGACCAGGTCAGACACACGCAACCATCGTCATCACATAGGATCGTACCGTCGCACCGTCGTGATGGGATGTACCGTCTCGATGGTACCGTCGTGATGTGATGTACCGTCGTGATGTGATGTACCGTCGTGATTTGATGGTAGCGTCGTGATTGCACTGTCTTGATTATACCGTCGGGATCGTACCTCCGTACCCGAAGTGCCCCCGTAGGGGGTGGATCCACGCCGGCTGTGTGCCCCAAGACGGGCGGGGGGGCGACCCAAATTCTGGTCCCAGCGTCGTCACCCGTGACGTCACGGCTGTTTATATCTTATCAGCCGGTGTAGACCCCGAAGGCTTCCACTTGTGGGTGCGCGCCCCGCGCGGAAGAGGACCTTGGTCTCATTCTCAATGCCTCGCTTGAAGGACGCGAGCGCCGGGGGTGAGGGAGGGAGGGGATGGGGCAGGCGGGGCCGCGGCCTCCTCTTGAGGAGGGGGTTGGGGTCCGTCTGAGTGTCGGGGCGGACGGTGGCCCGCGGCACACACACACACACACACACACACACACACACACACACACACGCACATAATATAACGAGTGCGAAAAAGCAATTACTTCGCCGTCTTTATCGTGAAGCGTCGTCCGTCGGCGGTGCTCTGTGGCCAGGAGCGACCCGACCAGCCAGCCAGCCAGCCAGGCAGTTCAGTTCAACCATCCTCACCTCCACCCAACTCCGGCCGAAAGCCATAACCTCCTCCCCCGGGTGTGGCGTACACACCATTGATAACCTCCTTCCACTCCAAGCTACGTCCCCAGCACCCTCCATGAACTCAGCTATGTCCCCAGCACCCTCTATGACCCCAGCTACGATCCTAGTACCCTCCATGACCCCAGGTACCTCCCCAGCACCCTCCATGACCCCCAGCTACGTTCCCAGCACCCTCCATGACCCCAGCTACGTTCCCAGCACACTCCATGACCCCAGCTACGTTTCTAGCAAGTTTCATGACCCCAGCTACGTTTCTAGCAAGTTTCATGACCCCAGCTACGTCCCCAGCATCCTCCATGACTCCAGTTACGTCCCCAGCACCCTCTCTGACCCCAGCTACGTCCCCAGCACCCTCCATGACCCCAGGTACCTCCCAGCACCATCCATGACCCCAGGTACCTCCCCAGCACCCTCCATGACCCCAGCTACCTCCCCAGCACCCTCCATGACCCCAGCTACCTCCCCAGCACCCTCCATGACCCCAGCTACCTCCCCAGCACCCTCCATGACCCCAGCTACCTCCCCAGCACCCTCCATGACCCCAGCTCAGGGTGGTCACGACCTCCTCTGATGCTGCCCCCCCCCCCCCCCCCCCCCCCCACACACACACACACACACACGCCCCATACGTGTGGTAGTTGAAGGCTTTTATACACACTCTTGTGGCCAACTCACCGTCCCCCTCCACACTCTCCGTCTTCCCAGAGGTTGGTCATCAGCCTTAGTAATGATGTTTTGCTTAACTTTTGCGACAAGACGAAAGTTTGCGTGAGTTCGGCCGACGTCGGCGCTGGCCGGCCAGCAAGGGCACGCACTCAGCAGCTGTGTGTGTGTGTGTGTGTGTGTGTGTGTGTGTGTGTGTGTGTGTGTGTGTCCAGGAACCACAAATGCAGTGATAGTGGGTGGAACTCAGCTGTGCGCAACCTGGGCAGCGATGGCTTTAAGAAGTCGTTCGCTTGGGTCGTTTATCTTTAGGGCAATTTTTAGCTCCCCCCTCCCCTCTCAGACACGGTCTGGTACAAATGATACTTTATCAATTCTTTGCGACGCCTTATCCACTGCCGTATGCCTTGTGATCTCTAGTTGTAAGGGCTGTTATGTGAGGGGGGGACCCCCGTTTGAAGGAGGGGAGGAGGGGGGGGGGGGTTTACGTCACAAGACTTCGTTTATGAGTATATTTTTCGTTTTATGTTTCAAGTTTTAAATGCTACTTTGCCCGAGTGAGCTTTGGCTCCCCCCCCCCTTTTTTTTTTCAACTCCTTCAACACACTTTCGTCTCCTATAGAGAGCGGGATGCTATTGTTCCGAGGGGGGGGGGCTGGGGGCGTTTTTTTTGTGTGTGTTTTTCTTGTGTTACATGTGTCTAGGGCATGTTGGGGGGGGGGGGGGTGCTTCTGTGGCTAGCCTCTCCTCTCTAGGCAGCATTGTGATATTGTGTGTCTTTTTTTTCCCCCCTCCCTCCCTCCCTCCCTCCCTCCTGGAGTTCACCATTATGTTTTTAAGATAGCTCAGCTTTTACATCCTCAGATGAGGGGATGTGGTAGGCTGGATTCTCCCGAACGTTTAAAAACGAGAGGTGGAAACTGGCGATAACACTGTAATACAATCGGGACCCCTCTGGACCAGAGCGCCGCGCCGCCCTCCTGTGTGCGCAAGTCAGTCTTCAGGGCGAACTGAAACTTGTCGGAGTCTTAAAACGTCGTCGTTGTCGTTCGCAGTCCTTCCACTGGGCCGCCCGTCCAGAGCGACTGGGAATGGCTGGACGAGGCACTGAGGATGTGTGGTTACGCGGAGCGCACAGACGTGAGGGATGGATTGAGATTCATTCTTTGTGAAGATCCTAGAAGGCGCGCGCCTCAGTGTTTACTCGAATAACGATTCCATATTGACACGACTGGTGTTGACGACTGGTCATGATATTGTTTCCACTGCTTACAAAAATACGTCGTAAGTACAGTAAGAGAACTCGTTACACCTGTATGTAATTATTTACTGTTACAGTAAATGGAATGTGTAAACATTCAGCGTTCGGTCCACCGCCAGCCAGCTCGTGACGGAAACATTAAGGTCCGCTCAGTCGACGTAAATGAAATTCTTACGGTGGACATCAGCACGTCATGATCAGCTCATCTTGGGTCGCAGAGGCCTACGGGCACGCGGTCTCAAACAGCCTGATTGATCGGTGGAATAGTACAGGTTTTGTCCGAGACCCGGCTCCCGGGAGAGGCAGAGAGGCTTGAGGAATCATGATATATGCGTATTTTCTCTCCTCTGTGCCAACGCGTTTGTCACACCGCCAAGCACAGGTAAGACAGGTGTCCCACCAGCGGGAGTCGGCAGGTGGAGGAAGGTTGGGAGAGATATCACTAGAGGGGGAGTGTAAGGATCGGTGGGGAGTTAGCGATAGTGTGGACGGGGTTGGGGGTGTTGCGGGGAGGTGGACAGATGTATGTATGGCCGGGGGTCATGCGGGAGGGAGGGAGTGTGCGCTGGTGTTGTGCTGGTGCGGCAGTAGCAAGCCAGTAGAGTGAGTACGTGGGGGTGGGGTGTACCTTAAAGCTGGCGCGTGATGGGAGGAACACCCTCCCTCCCGCCCTCCCTCCCTCACTGGTCCTCCTCCCTCCAACACACCCACCGGGGCTCCTCGAGAGCCACCTCTCTCCCTCCCTTCCTCCCGCCACGTCTATCGTCCTCACCAGCTTCATGATGCTGTTCCTTCACGCTGGACCACCTGGCGGTACCGGGGTTAGCGCCCGCAGCACGACCCTACCACTCGTGTGGACGACGGTACGACCCGTGGGCACACCGGTGCTACTACTACCTCAGTGCACGGCGGCACGACCCCTCGGGATGATATTAACATCATCATATTTTTTATCAAACGCGTAACTTGTGGTAAACTGTCGTGGCAGACCCAACTTTGTACGCGTCATCATATGACATAACTATAGTCTTTCGGTGGTCTTCTACCCCACAGCTATGTCTGGGACCTGACCTTACCTTACGTATACCTTACGATGGTTTTCGGAGGTCTTCTACCCCCACAGCTGTGTCTGGGACGTGACCTTACCTTACGTATACCTTACGATGGTTTTCGGAGGTCTTCTACCCCCACAGCTATGTCTGGGACCTGACCTTACCTTACGTATACCTTACGATGGTTTTCGGGGGTCTTCTACCCCCACAGCTGTGTCTAGGACCTGACCTTACCTTACGTATACCTTACGATGGTTTTCGGGGGTCTTCTACCCCCACAGCTGTGCCTGGGACCTGACCTTACCTTACGTATACCTTACGATGGTTTTCGGAGGTCTTCTACCCCCACAGCTGTGCCTGGGACCTGACCTTACCTTACGTATACCTTACGATGGTTTTCGGAGGTCTTCTACCCCCACAGCTGTGCCTGGGACCTGACCTTACCTTACGTATAACTTACGATGGTTTTCGGAGGTCTTCTACCCCCACAGCTGTGCCTGGGACCTGACCTTACCTTACGTATAACTTACGATGGTTTGCGGAGGTCTTCTACCCCCACAGCTGTGTCTGGGACCAAGCTGCCGTGTTGTTCATGCGTTCAGTCAGGCTGTCGGGGGTTGTGGTTACGCGCGTGTGTGCGTGTGTACTTATAACTGTCGTTGAGAATTATGTTTTAGTCGGCGAACCCAGATGTAGGGGAGGTGGCATGGCCGTAGCTGGTGTCTATGGGCGTGGGTGGGCCCAGGGTGAGCTGGAGGGTGGCCCAGGGACTTTGAGGTATGTACTTAGGTGCATTAAAGGGCCGGTTGTTTTTTTATCTCCCTCACACACACACACACACACACACACACACACACACACACACACACACACACACTCCTGAGGTGCCCACTTGGCAACAAGGCCCCCCACTGATCCACTAATAATATCCACACATAAGAAGCCCCCGCGGAATATCCACAGTACCGTCTTTGTTAGCAGTGTCGCGCCCTGCAAGCCCCCCCACACCGTCCCTCCGTCTGGCAGGTCCAGTTGACGAGGATCGAGGAGAGGGAGAGAAGCTGTCCAGTGTCATCAGCTGTCAGCGCGCACTTAAGCCGATAGTTAGCGGTCGTTGACACTGCTTCAAGACGGCTTATCCTATCACTGGCAACGTAGACACGTAAAAAGGTAATGGAAAAAAAAAGTTAGGATCGTCCTGCTCTTGAGAAATGACAGGTCACGACACGGCGATTAATATTGTTCCCAGTGACGTGTGTGTGTGTGTGTGTGTGTGTGTGTGTGTGTGTGTGTAGAAGCTGTACCATCCTAGAGTTGCATCAGTCTTCGGGGGGTTCTCCACCCTGACAGCCTCGGTTTGGGCCGAGGGTGCTGGGGGTCTTAGGGTCGTTGGTCGACCGAGCTGTTGCAACCCGCGGGCCTGCAGGCCTACGTAGCCACCGCTACATGGTTGTTTGTGGTCCACTGCCTCATCATGAACCCCTCCCTGGCCCTCTGATTTGGGAACGCTGCACCACAATAAAAGGGAATATAAGTCGAGAAACGAAAGTGAAAGATCGTAAACCTCTTGACGGTTTATTACCTTAGAATAGAATTAAGCACTCTGTCAGTCCTCGGGGTCCGAGATAGTAACGTGTTGCCTATTGTAATAGATCAATAAATGAATGTGTGATGACGAATAAATGAATGAATACTAAGTATTGTGGACAAGCTTGCTTGTCAGCAGTGAAGGATGAGTTCGCGTGTTTGTGACAGCAGTGAAGGATGTGTTCAGATGATCATGTCATCAGTGAAGGATGTGCGTGCTCAGGTGTTTGTGTCACTGCAGTGAGGGATGTGTTCAGGTGTTTGTGTCACTGTAGTGAGGGATGTGTTCAGGTGTTTGTGTCACTGCAGTGAGGGATGTGTTCAGGTGTTTGTGTCACTGCAGTGAGGGATGTGTTCAGGTGTTTGTGTCACTGCAGTGAGGGATGTGTTCAGGTGTTTGTGTTACTGCAGTGAGGGATGTGTTCAGGTGTTTGTGTCACTGCAGTGAGGGATGTGTTCAGGTGTTTGTGTCACTGCAGTGAGGGATGTGTTCAGGTGTTTGTTTCACTGCAGTGAGGGATGTGTTCAGGTGTTTGTGTCACTGCAGTGAGGGATGTGTTCAGGTGTTTGTGTCACTGCAGTGAGGGATGTGTTCAGGTGTTTGTGTCTGCAGTGAGGGATGTGTTCAGGTGTTTGTGTCACTGCAGTGAGGGATGTGTTCAGGTGTTTGTGTCTGCAGTGAGGGATGTGTTCAGGTGTTTGTGTCACTGCAGTGAGGGATGTGTTCAGGTGTTTGTGTCACTGCAGTGAGGGATGTGTTCAGGTGTTTGTGTCACTGCAGTGAGGATGTGTTCAGGTGTTTGTGTCACTGCAGTGAGGGATGTGTTCAGGTGTTTGTGTCTGCAGTGAGGGATGTGCTCAGGTGTCTGTGTCTGCAGTGAAGGATGTGTTCAGGTGTTTGTGTCACTGCGGTGAGGGATGTGCTCAGGTGTTTGTGTCACTGCAGTGAGGGATGTGTTCAGGTGTTTGTGTTACTGCAGTGAGGGATGTGCTCAGGTGTCTGTGTCTGCAGTGAAGGATGTGTTCAGGCGTTTGTGCCATCATTAACTGCTTCTCATTAGACAGTTATTGGAACACCTGTGTTCCCGGCTCGGGAGACAACAGGTATTTACATATTGTCACACTTATCTTGTGTTTGAGAGAGCTCTCAATGTCATCCCTGCCCTTAAGTCGTTTAGATAAATAAAAAAAACGTAGCTTTTCATTACCAGTCCTCTCATTATCTGTGACTTTTTATCATATTTTACGACACATCTTTCGTTATCTGGGACTGTCCTTGTGTATTTTACGGCCCATCTTACGTCTCGATAATATCTAAATCTCACTGGAATAAGAGTCAATTCCCTCCCTTTTTTTTCCCTCCCATTCACGAATGTTTAGATCATTTTTGAGCTACGTAGAAGTAAAGGGCAGAATGGGGTGCACACGACCTCAAACCCAGGTAACTCGGTGGCATGAGGGTGGACGAGCTCGGTCGATGCGATGGTGAGGAGGAGCAGGAGGAGGCTGAGGAGGCTGTAGTAGTGAGGTTAGGGAGGTAGGTAAGTGGGTAGGCAGGTGGGAGAGGCCTGGAACCTGTGAAGCGAGCGTGCACTGTAGATAATGGTTCAAGTGGGTGGGTCGGTCGCCCGTGGAGCTGCTGGGCACAGAGTAACAGTTCTTATCTCCGGGTCGTTTATCAGTAAGGTGATCTGCTCAGCTTACCCGTGTTTGCTGCGGTTTTTATGGGTGTCACCTGCTCTGGACGATTGACCAGAGGAGGAGGAGGAGGAGGAGAGGCGCGGTAATGCCGTGGGTGAGGATGAAGGGGACGCGGTCATACTTACAGTAATTTGGATGAACGTTTCGTCGTCTCTTGTGCGGAGCCGCACGCGTCATCCGGTATCGGGGTGGCGTCATGCCTTTCGGGATTTATCTTCGAAAGTGGGTAGCCACAGGTGGGGGCATTGGTGTCGGGGGTATCCGGGGAGGCGGTGCAAGGGAGATGAACGCCTGAACAAGGGCGTGATGAGCGCCCTTGATTTATCTGTGAGACAAGACGCTATGCAACTCTACCACACTCCCCGTGCCACTGTGGCGCTCATGGAGCACCCCTGCCGCCCGCTGATGTACAGAGGAGGTGTCGTGTGTGTGTGTGTGTGTGTGTGTGTGTGTGTGTGTGTGTGTGTGTGTGTGTGTGTGTGTGTGTGTGTGTGTGTGTGTGTGTGTGTGTGTGTGTGTGTAGGTTTTGCATAACGTGATCCATCTGGGTAAACAACAGATCAGGCCTGAGTGAGTGAGGGAGGAAGGGGGAGGGGTGATGTATCCTCGGCGGCGGTGCCCTGGTCTGGGACAGGACGGGGTCGGGTAGGACAGTGGTGGCCAAAGTCTCCCAAAACATCGAAGGTTTTGCACCGCTCAACACACACACACACACACACACACACACACACACACACACACACACACACACACAAGGGAGAGTGATTCCTCCAAATATTTCCCCTCCTCACCTTTGCTTCAGTAAACAGGTGGTAAAGAAGTTTCCCTCTTTTTTTTCTCTCTCTCTTCTTCCCGTCTTGTTGGTCCGTTCTGACAACCTGTTGTGCATGGCAGTGTGTGAAGTGTTGTGGTCGTAGCGGCCCGGGCCACTGGAGAGTACGAGGTTTTGGAGGTGGTGGTGGGGGGCCGAGCGGAGTTTGCACCCCAACTTTGATTCACCAGATTGGGCGGTGAAGTCAGGTTCGTCACCAGGAAAACACGATGATAGCATCAGGGTCGTGTATGATAACCATCACACACGTATCGGGTTGTTGTAGTTTACGTAGCGGGGAGGAAGCGGTTTTCATCGTTAACGTTGCGATAGCGCGAAGCTGCTAATCTTGACGTGTGTGGGTACTTTGGGGTAACCCTGAGGTGGAGGGTACGTGGGAGCGCTGGTGATGGTGGTATGGGGAGTGGGAGGTCGTCTCATGACACCTGGGTGGTGGGTAGGTTCTTCCCCCCCGCCTTCTACCTTGGAGAAGGGCCCTCGGCTGGTAGGTAGGTAGGTAGGTGGTGGCACCTGGGAGTGGGTGGTATGGCGAGCGGGGAGAGGAGGAGGAGGAGGCCGCCTCCCCACACCCGGGAGAGACTCCCACGTTGGACCGAGGGTGAAGGATGTCGAACCTGGTGTGCAGGTGTCGCCAGCATGGCGTGTTCTCAGTGCATGTAAAGCAGACCCCCGGGCGCAACAGGTGTGTCATGCCGCAGAGCCCCCCGTCCCTCCGCACTTGTCACATCAGCCGCATATGTTCCCGTCTACACGGTTAGAACACCCCGTCATGTGCATGAATGTTCGCCCCGGCAGGAGGGTGTCGTCGCGGGTTGTGTGGCGGACGTGCTGAAGGTGTGAGGGGAGGTGGAGGGGGGAGGATGTTCTAGATGACACATTAGGGTGGTGGGGCGTGTGGTCTCGGGAGGAAGGGATATATCGAAGAGCTACACACACACACAACACACACACACACACACACACGTCTCCCCCCCCCCCCCCCTCTCTCTCCTCTCTCTCTCTCTCTCTCTCTCTCTCTCTCTCTCTCTCTCTCTCTCTCTCTCTCTCTCTCTCTCTCTCCCTGCCCCATTAAAAGCGTTAAATGTTTACGACGGCCGGAGTCGGCGGGTTGTTCAACTGAACGGCGGTCGAACGCTGTCTCGGAGCTGAACTGGACAACGCGTTCGTTCGCCAAGCTCACGATGGTGAACACGTTTTGGGCGAAGCCTGAGGTGAACAGGTCCCCCAGCATCGTATATTCAGACGCGTTCAGATGAGCACGGTATTCCAGGATCAAGGGCGGACAGACGTGCTCTTCTCAAGATCATTGCCGGCCACTTAGCGGGGGAGCAGAACGGACAGGGTGTTCAAGAACAAGGTGAACGGGTCCTCCCTTCCTGTTCCCGCGGTGTGGACAGGTGTTCACCGGCACCAAGGTTCGGGATGAACACCCCTCTCTGCTGGCGATTATGTAAACCAGTGTTCATCATGATGGATGTGGAACGGCCAGACGAAGAGAGCCACGTAAACCCGTGGTGGTGAGGGTGAGGGAGAGGGGGGAGCCGGTGGTGGAGGAGGGTTGGTGGTGTTGTGTTGGTGGTGAGGCGAGGTAAGGAGGGGAACGGGTGGTGTAAGGAGTGTTGGTGATGACTGGTTCTGTGTCGGTGGAGAGGCACGATCTTAAGAAGGAACTGGTGTCGCGGGAATGTTGGTGATAACCAAGCGTTGGAGAGGGGTCTTGGTGGTGAGGCAAGGTCGGAGACAGGTAGCTTTGCACCGAGGAGGGGAGGGGAGGTGGTGTTGTGGGTGTAGTGAGAGTGGATGCACATATAGACAGTGGCAGAACAAGGTGGGAGACCAGAACCATCACTGGAAAAGTTTAAGGACAGCGAGGTCATGGGTCCTTCTCTCTCCCCTCTCAGCTCAGCTCGATCACCGTGATAACACGGAGGAGGAGGAGGAGGAGAAAGGAGGAGGAGGATGGGGCGTAGTATCATCCCACAAGCTGGTGCTGTAAATTCACTGACCGACCCGGCGAAAGGGGAGTGTGACAGGTGCGGTGGCTACGATGGGGTTCATAGTCCACCAAAATGCCTGAATTGGCGGTCATTGGCGAGAGTGAGTGAGGACACGATTGTGGTGGTGGCGCTGCCTTCTTTCTCTCTCTATATAAAAAGAATTGATATCAAGACATCATCTCGTAAAGCCAGGTTATTCTTAGTGTCAGAACTGTAGGCGTGGAACACCTCCAGGATGGAGAGAGAGAGAGAAAGAAAAAAAAAACGAGTATCAGAGCTTCGTATCGTCTGTGCAAATCGTGTTTGGATAACAACATGTTAGGAGAACCTTTCTGAAAACACTCTACCAGGCAGAGCAGAGCATATTTACCCGACTTAAACAGCTCAGAAACAAGACGCGAAGAATCCTCCAGTGTAACGCCGACTGAACGGGGGTTGTCAGTGACACAGAATAAACAAAAATCCATATCTAGGTGACTTACTGACCGAGTCATCGGTCATAATTACAACCACTCACAACCTCACATGAAAAGGTCGTATGAAACGTGGGGTTATAGGATCAAAGGGTTTCAACCCTTATAGGACACACAAGGAGGGCTGGAATACCATGTGGAAGGAGTGGGATTGTCACTGATACATTCCCGTACAACAACTGAGCCACTGGATCCCTCGATCGATGATGTACAAGTGTTGGTTGGTCGTCGGCAAGGCGGGAAAACAACCCCAGAAGGTGGCCAGCTTACTGTTGCGTGAGGCATGAACTCCACATCGCGAACAAGTCACCGAACGCATCGGGAATGGTCGGAACTTTAATCCCCCTCTTGTTTTGTTAACCTCCTCGGAAATCAAATGGCAGACGTGGTCGTCTTGGTGCTCTTCAGCCAGCCAGCCAGCCACACACAAGGTAGACGCGGGTAGAAAGGCCACCACACCATCGTCGTAGACGTAGATTACACACGAGGCGGCAGCAGCAGCAGCTCCTCCTCCTCCTTCGATGAACAGCTGCTGAGAAACTGAACGGGTTTCGTGCGTGATGAAGTTCCGCCGTTGTCAGCAAAAGAGCAAGACCAACCGGAAGAAATGATACGCCAAATTTGCTTCTTTTACGAATAGCAAGATAATACGCTAGATTTACGCTCCGCCGACAGCGTCGCTCTCCTCTGTGTGACATTGGAGTGACAGAGGGACAGCCTGATCACAACCTGTAGTTGTAGTAGTAGTAAAGGGATGAAATGAACGCGTAGTCAGCGTGTGAGAGATGTTGTGAGACGTTGTGAGACACAGTGGGAAGCCTTCCCTGCTGAGTGACAGATCGCCAGGCGAAGGTTTTGTGAGTGTGTGTGTGTGTGTGTGTGTGTGTGTGTGTGAGTGTGTGTGATCGCTCAGAACATCACAGCTCACATGCAACGGACGGACGTGTCACCAGCGAGGAGGAGGAAAGTGTGTGTGGGGAAAGGTCTACAGCCAAAGGAGAGGCGACGAGTTGCAGGTCTTGTGTCAGTGAGTCTCTGTTCACAAGGCTTAGAAAATGAAACCTCTTAGTCAAGCTGGCGGGCATTGGCCATGACCACAAAAAAAAAGTATACGAGATGCGGGAAGAAGAAGAAGAAGAAGAAGAAGAAGAAGAAGAAGAAGAAGAACAAAAAAAAAAGTATACGAGATGCAGGAAGAAGAGGAAGAAGAAGAAGAACAAAAAAAATATACGAGATGCAGGAAGAAGAAGAAGAAGAAGAAGAACAAAAAAAATATACGAGATGCAGGAAGAAGAAGGAGAAAAAGAAGAAGGAGGAGAAGAAGAAGAAGAAGAAGATAGACCCATGCGTGAAATAGAATAAAAGATATCAAATAGTTGCAAAAGTTATGAAGTTTTTTTGGGGGGGAAAACCACGGGAAGGTCTGTGGGGCTTGCCTGTAGACTGCCAGAGGCTGGTTGTGAGGAAATGTGACCGCGGTCCTCTGTTCCTGGCGCTGCCTCGTCGCGCGGGAAACGGCGAAGAAGTACTGAAAGCTTAAGTTAGATTTAGTGACAAGAGAAAGAGAAAAGCAGTTCGAGGACTGATGATTTTATTGCCCTACCATGAACGGAGGAGGTCTCCCTCAACGTGTGTTCGCAAGATGAGCGGAGATCTGAACAGATGTACAGTTAAACCACCTCCGAAGGTAATCGACCCGGCTATACCGTCTTCGTAAACAGTAAAAAAGAAAAAAAATAATGATCCCCGTTATGTTACACACCAGCAGATCTAACCACCTCGTCACCAGGTGACGACTACGAGAAGGCCATCGTGGCAGCAGTGATATGAATTGATTAACTTCGTGGAATCATTTACGTAATTTACGTAACCCCCCGGTCTCGAGAACACGGTTTTCAGAAAAGGGTCTTGGCCCATTCTCTCTCTCTCTCTCTCTCTCTCTCTCTCTCTATATATATATATATATATATATATATATATATATATATATATATATATATATATATATATATCTCTCTGAGTTCCTCGACCGCCGCTGATAATGTGACAGAGGCACAGATAGAATGATGACGTGATGCGTGCACAGATTGTGCCAAAAAAAAGAAAGAAAGAAAAAAAATTTCGATAAACGTGACCTTGGTGGCGTCACGTCGCTGGGAATGGTCAAGAAGGGAATCACTGGGAGAATTGGAAGATACGGCTGTTAAACAGACGTACATCCCGGCACGCTGTTCTGCGTTCTACGTCACGCACATCACGTTGTTCTGCATCGTGATGTTCTACATCACGTTGTTCTACGTCATGATGTTCTACATCACGTTGTTCTGCATCATGCTGTTCTGCATCACGTTGTTCTGCATCGTGATGTTCTACATCACGTTGTTCTGCATCGTGATGCTCTACATCACGCTGTTCTGCATCGTGATGTTCTACATCATGCTGTTCTGCATCACGTTGTTCTGCATCATGCTGTTCTGCATCCCGTTGTTCTGCATCGTGATGTTCTACATCACGTTGTTCTGCATCATGATGTTCTACATCACGTTGTTCTACATCGTGATGCTCTACATCACGCTGTTCTACATCATGCTGTTCTACATCATGCTGTTCTGCATCATGCTGTTGTACATCATGCTGTTCTACATCATGCTGTTCTGCATCACGTTGTTCTGCATCATGATGTTCTACATCACGTTGTTCTGCATCATGCTGTTCTGCATCACGCTGTTCTACATTATGCTGTTCTGCATCACGCTGTTCTACATCACGCTGTTCTACATCATGCTGTTCTGCATCATGCTGTACTACAAGCTGTTCTGCATCATGCTGTTCTACATCACGTTGTTCTGCATCATGCTGTTCTACAAGCTGTTCTGCATCATGCTGTTCTACATGACGTTGTTCTGCATCATGCTGTTGTACACCATGCTGTTTCCATGACCCCTGCAGCGAGGTTCTCAAGAGCCTAGCGTCCTTTCTGGTCCTCATTCTTATGTCTGACGCCGAGGCCAAAAAACACACGGAGTCATCTTCTAAGTCCATCCTTTCCAGATGATGTTGGAATAAGCATGAAAATCTCGTCAGCAGAAGACGCCGAGAAACTACGGAAAGACTTTTAAAACAAAGTCTTCCGCCGAGCCACCGAAAACAACATGGTTTATTTTTTTTTTACTGGGGGAAAGTTCGTCTTCCTCCAGTATGCGGAGAGAATGAAAAGAAAGAAGAAAAGAAAACAATATGAAATACCGGACGGACACAGGCGCCATCACATCACGATTGAACTTTGTGAAAGATCTCGGGAGTTATGGATGTCTGACGCCTTCACTTTCAACGAGTAAAAAAAAAAAACGAAGCAACAGTTGCCTTTTCCTGAAAGATGGCAGGACGGATCTTGCGGACCTTCGAGTGATAACTCTCTACAAAGCACCAGTACCCTCTCGCGGGTATGATACTACTACGTGCTGACGTCGCCTTTCAGGGCTGACGAAATAGCAGAGTCCGAAAGTATGTGTGTGTGTGTGCGAAGATTCTACCACGACCCGCATGTGACACGGTGGTGAACTGAACCATTGGGAACGTCAGAAATCACCTCCACTTGAGGTTGTACTCTCAGAGACGCGGAGAGGAAGAGGGTTATACTCGTGATCCTCACTTACCCTCGGCGACTCCTGGAAGGCGTGGTAATTCCCTGTTGGCACGACAGCTGTGGAGGACTCTTCAAACCGCTACCCCAGAAATCAAAAGTGCAATTAACACAGAGGGGAAATACCTTGAACATTCTGGAGCCAAGGCAGTTTGAGGCATAATGCCTGCAGTCATCACTGTGGACACTGTCGGGTGGACAGTGGAGAGAGATACACAGAGGTCCAGGATGAGCATTGATGAAGTGCAGGCAGACCAGCCATCATGTTCTGGTGGTTACGTGAGCTTGCGGGCCCCGGCCTCCAACAGCTTGGTCGATCAACGTTCCCAGCTCAGAAGCTTGGACTCATCCCGAGCTGTGAGGGGAAGGAAGATGTCTGAACTCAACCTAGGTATCCAAGGCAGGGTTAGGTCTGGTGAGCGCTGGGTAAGGGCTTGGTGATGACAAGGTAGGGCAGGAGAGGATAAGGGCTGGTGATTGATGAGGCAGGGCAGGATAGGGTAAGGGCCAGTGGTAAGAGGACATCGCAAGATAAGGGCTGGTGGCGGTTTGTCAGATCAGGGCAGGTTAAGGGCTGGAGGTGGCAGGGCAGGGCAGGTCAGGTCTGGGTAAGGGCTGGAGGTGGCAGGGCAGGGTAAGGGCTGGAGGAGGTGCACAGTATTGATTCTTGGGCCCACCCGAATGGCGTCTTCCTCGTCCCGGCCCCGTCCGTAGGTCTACCAAGCCTCCCTCCTTCCCTCCCTCTCTGTCTCTCTCTCACTCTCCCTCTCCCTCCTCCCCGCCGCCGCCGCCTCTCCCGCCTTACTTCCTTACCACCCTGATTACCTCTCTCTCTCTCTCTCTCTCTCTCTCTCTCTCTCTCTCTCTCTCTCTCTCTCTCTCTCTCTCTCTCTCTCTCTCTCTCCTGCGTCAACCTCCCTGCTGCTGCTGCTGCTGCTGTCTCCAGCCTAGCATGGACTATCTTGGCTCACCAGCTTTCCACACACACACACACACACACACACACACACACACACACACACACACACACACACAAATGCGAGGAGGAGGAGGTGGAGGATTGCAGCACCTTGCAAGGGGACGTAAACAGACTCCAAAGTTAGTGTGACGATACACGAGGGGACGACATTCAAGCCGTGTGAATGTAAAGATAACGAGGATAGAACGCGGTGGGAGAAGAGACTCGATATGAATATCATTTAGGAGGGAGTGAGTTGCAGGTATCTGTCTAAGGGGAGGGACTTTTCGGTGTCAGCATCGTCCCTCACCTGTCCCCAGAGTCCCACATTGGGATGACAGTCAAGGAGGCAGACTGTCTTTGGGATGAACATTAGAAGAACTTCAGTCGGAAGCGGCGTTCAGCAGACCGTTCATATCCTGCAGGTAGACCAGACCTCGGAATATGCTACTCATTTCAGGCCACTGCACCACAGGGGTCACTTCGCAAAGAACTGTTGGAGAAGAATCCCGAGGAGAGCTATGGAGATGTGGTGCCAGAATGAAGAGAGAAGAGTCAAGGGTGACTTGACCAACACGTTCGAGATTTGGAAAAAAAAAAAGAAAACAATTTGTTGACATCAGAAGTGAAGAGATGTTTGAAAGATTTGATTGATCTATGCAAGGACTGAACCACCACGAGCAGAGGCCCGTGGCGTGAAATTGAAGCACAGAAACATATTAGATGTAAAGACATCCTCGATCCGGTACAAGACCAGAGGACGAATGGCAGGACCTGAGTGATGATATTGTGAAGGTAGACAGTACGCTGAAGTTTGGGGAAAAAGTTATACGATTGTGGAGAAAGTTCAAGAGATTGGAGAGGTAGGGTTTCCCCCCCTCCCACACAAGTGTAGAACTCCCTCCTCGTACAGTACAATTAAGTAATTACACACACACACACACACACACACACACACACACACACACACACACACACACACACACACACTCACTTTCGTTGCTGTGGTCCCGTATTATCGCTCGAGGACACAGCTCCGTAAACCCGCCCGTGTTTGCTGGCGTGAGAAGTGAGACTTCGTTGTATAACCTCCCATTATGATCAGTCAGTTTTGACACCTGGTTATTAGCCATTTTGATTATTTACGGTGTGGGTAATACGTATGCTCTCTCTCTCTCTCTCTCTCTCTCTCTCTCTCTCTCTCTCTCTCTCTCTCTCTCTCTCTCTCTCTCTCTCTCTTACGGTACGAGAAGACTACCCGCGATAAATCGATTATCCCAGGGATTAATTATCATCATTATCATTTAGTCTTGATCGTCTGACCGAGGTGTGGTGGGTTGCGTCTCGCTCGCATACCACCGTCTGCGCCTCCGTCTGCGTTCCCCTGTGGCGAACTGGTTGCACCGGGTGCATGCTTTCGCTCGTACTTTTGTTAGTCTTCATTTGGGATTCTAATTTTTTTTATTGTTTTCGAGTCTTTTTTTTTTTTTGTCTTGTTTTGTTTCTGTTTTTGTTGCGGAGGTGTTTGAGTGAGCTGGTGGTGGGTGGGTGGGGGGAAAGTGTAGTTTTGATACTCGTTTGCGTAATGGAATCTTTTTTTGTGGTCTGGGATGTAAATAACATGGCAAGGATGGGCGCTTGCTCTGTTTGACCGCAGAGAGAGAGAGAGAGAGAGAGAGAGAGAGAGAGAGAGAGAGAGAGAGAGAGGTGTGTGTGTGTGTGTGTGTGTGTGTGTGTGTGTGTAGCACTCTCAGTACCCGGAAGGACACGGGAGTGCAAGACGTGGCACTCGAGAACTCATTCCTCAGACGAGGCACGACCTCCCCCTCACCATTTTCTCCTCTCGGTCTTTTCTGCTTCTTCTTCTCCTCCCCTCCCCGTCCACCCCTCTGTGTCTCCACTTCTCGTCTCTGTATCGCGTGTGCCACAATGTCTCTGGGTCACTGACGGCGATAAAGTCATATACACAGATGTATACGTAGATGTTTCCGTGTGTTTCAATTTGTTCTCGAACCGATCTCCTCTGGGCGAGAGAGCTACCATCGCGCGCCGTGTGTGTTTGTGTGTGTGTGTGTGTGTGTGTATGTGTGTGTGTGTGTGTGTGTGTGTGTGTGTGTGTGTGTGTGTGTACCCCCGGCTGACATTAGCATATGGTTCGTATTTATGACCATGACTTGTAGGAAACAACAGTTTCCCCGGGTGTGTGTGTGTGTGTGTGTGTGTGTGTATAGCAAGGCCTCGTCAAAAGTTATTGTCTGTCTTTCTGAAAGACATTCTGTATATATCTGTATCTATCTATGTCTATCTATCTGTGTCTTTCTGTCTCTATCTATTCATCTGTGCCTATCTATCTATCTATCTATCTATCTATCTATCTGTAGTTCCCCCACACTATAACTTAGCATTATCCACAGATGGTGGGAACCTTCGTCTCCCCCATATTGATGTACGTGTTATGGTTCCCCCCCCCGCCCCAAACCATCCTCCAAACACACACACACACACACACACACACACACACACACACTCCTCAGCTGTTGCCACAGGCCACAGTAAAGTTCCTTTTGATTCCGATAGTTTGAACAGGGTCGTACCGGCGTGCGGCCGACGGCGCCACGCCATCACCACCGACTACCCTTGTCCGTTGGTGCCGTGTGTGCCAGTGCAGACCACGTACAGACACACACACACACACACACTACATAGGGACTGTGTTAGTAATACAGGCAAGTACGTGGACACCTCAGAGTATAAGCTGCCAGTGTGCTGAACACGGTCATCCCAACCACCAGCCAGCCAGCCAGCCAGCCAATCTCTGTTGTTGGACTACCTTCCCTGCCACCACCACCTCAGCTCCAGCCATCAGCGGCACCTTCCATTACCCCGAACAGCAACAGCACCTTCCAGGTGCATCCACAGCAGCTGCATCTTCCAGCATCCCGAGCAACAGCAGCAGCAGCAGCAGCATCTTCCAGTAGGAGGAGGAGGAGGAGGAGGAGGTCTGGGTGTGGAGGTGTGCCTCTCGTAGTGCAGTCGATAATGCGGCACGTGGAGTGGGGGGTCTGTGTGGCCGCTGCTTGAGGAGCGAGCTCCTCCGCTGATGCCAACGGAACTCACATCCTTCGAGCTTTAACGCTTACCACATTATTACCACCACCTCCACCTCCCAACAGCCAGCCTGCTGGATCACACGACATGAGGAAAATGGAGGATTTTAAAGTGTTATTATACACACCTCTATCTCTCTCTCCCTCCCTCCCTCCATACGTGGGTGATCTTCATTTTCTCTTCAGGAGTTTGAGAGGCGTGGGGCGGGCGGGGCTGTGAGGGTTCTTTTGCCACGTTTCCAGCTTCGGAACCTCCCCTAGAGGTTCCGAACCCTTTCCAGACATCCAGCGTTGCGACAGGATCCAGTTGGCTGCTGACGAGAGAAGAAAGAAAAATGTTATACACAGACTTCGCCTGAAGTGTCTCTGACAAATGTGACCTTAAAAACGATAGGGTATAAGATACTCATTACTCATATACGTGTGTATGTATGTATGTATCACATATTGGCTAATTGGAATGCTGGAGATATCATTTTTGCGTAGGAAACATATTTTGAAAACAGTTTTGTAGTTGTGTGTCTCAGAATGACCGACCTCCGCTGTTTAAAAGGCGTGGTTGACACCCCCAGAGGAACGGTGCTTGCTCCTCTCGAACTCAGGGGAGTCCATTAAACCCTTCCGGATGACACCAGATTTTGTATGGAAATCAAGGGGAACGCGGGAACGCTTCCAGCACCTGACCGTCAACCAGCTGGTCTTCTCGAGTCGCTGGAAATGAACTCGTGTTCTGCAGACGGAAGGAAGGAAGGAGGGAGAGAGGGAGGCGGGTCACATGCCTCATGCACTACTGGGGGGAGAGGAGGGGAGGCGGCAGGACTCGTCGTCAGCACGAACTGACAGATGCTTGCATGATCCCGTGAGTCATGAGGTCACATGACGCCACGCTGAAAGGAACGCGAGAGAGAGAGAGAGAGAGAGAGAGAGAGAGAGAGAGAGAGAGAGAGAGAGAGAGAGAGAGAGAGAGAGAGACTGTCATGGGTGCAGGGGAGGGACGATCACCCCGGCCACTGATACCATTCTCGATAAGATAAGGGAAAGCATAGGAACAAACTGGCGTGACGCGACACTTGTTCAGAGGACTTCCCTGCCGACCGGGGCGCGCGCTACTGGGTTGGTGGTGTTGACCTTGCACTGGAGAGGCGGAGCATTTGCTTAGCCAGTCGGTGCATTCCCAACGCTCGATCCACGACGCTGATGGTGGGGTAGGGTCGAGGCGCGGGTGGGGCGGCGGCGGGCTGTTGCAAACTCTGGACTCGTCAGAACCAGGACGGGTGGGAGCGAGTGATCATGATCCATACACGAAGTGTACTACTGGAAGGAAGGAAGGAAGGTCCTCATTTCTTGACCTGTGTACGTGAGTTAATGTTGTTGCTGC